>NW_027414307.1:0-149615 GCF_964106895.1 Numenius arquata | reverse complement strand
GATCATTCTACAAGAGAGGAACCCATGTCAAAGTATGCCAGTGTCATATGACACCGTAGTCAAGAGAAAGATAAGCAATCTCCTTGAAGAAGCCTCACTTTAGAAGATGTCTCAAAGCAGTCAGGTGAGACAGCACCACTGATTTTCATTAAGAATAATCTCAGTTCTGAGAAGCATGGAGGTTTTGTGCAACAAGGCTGCCCAGGACTCCAGACACAGGCTGGCTGAGTCCATGCTGCTCCCTCAAGCAGAGGGCACAGGTAGCACGTAACATGTGGGCTGTAGGGGAGGAATATTGACTAAGGGAAACTGAGCAAGGAGTTGGTGTTGCAGAAAGAAGGGTTCAAGCTGACTTCATAGGCAGAGCAGATGACTTTTTTAACAAGGGAAATACCACCACAATCACCAAAACCCTTTGAAATCTTTATCCCATATTCTTTCTTTGGAACTTAGTCCTAAATCTCCTTTTGATTTTCTAGACCCTGATTTGTCTCAAGCCCTTGTTGCTATAACTAGGAATAGGACAGTTTCAGTAACCTGCAAGAGGAGAGCAGAATGTTCACTCCCCCGCCCCCCTTTTTTTGTTTTCCAACTGTGCAATCTGCAGCCCTGCTTTATCATGACCATGTAAACACAATTGGTTGGCATGTTTTCTCATGAACAAAGTGTACAGATAAATTTGTGTTGCTTAATGTGGACACTTTGTTATGCCTACCAAAAGCATCCTATAAATCGGAGCAAATTTTCCCAAATAATTAGAAAAGTCACAGAAAAGTCTGTAATGTTCCCAATCTTTTTTCCCTGTTAAAACAATGTCAATCTGATAACAAGGAAGCAGAAATAGTACAATGTACAGAAGTAACAATAAGATTCGCACATAAATATGGGCAAGTCCTAAACCTCAAAATTAGTCTAAAACTGTCTCAGGTCACGACATAAAACCCCGTAGCTCGCTCAAAACCTGATTACAGAGCTGGTCCTCCTGCAATTCTGGATGAGCACTCAGAACCAAGGCCATGGCAGCTACAGAGAAAATCTGGTTATATTGGGGCAATCCCCAAAGATCAAGTGTATACAAAGTTTGTTCCACTGTCATCTTTCCTTACACAACTATCAGTGACAGACTACAATACCAGAGTTGTGCTGATGTCTGCTTTCATCTATTAATTTGAAGCTGAATTTGGAGGTGCAAGTGCACCCAAGCAATATGTTCTTGCTGAGACATGGGAAACTTCTGATGCAGAAAAATTGCTTAGTATTCACTCTGATTAGGTTTCAAATGTAAAGATGAAAGGGGAATTCAGGACACCTACTGGAGTTGTATTTCATCTGACTGACATCTACTTGTCATGAATGAGACATGAGAATGCATATTAAAGAAAACAAGTATGTGTAAGAAGGGAAAAAGTACAAAGAAAATCTGTGATCAGCTAGAATGATTAAAATTTGATTGCACCAATATTCATATTTTGTTACTCTTCTAAAAAAGTCCAGTCTGTAGAAGACTAGGCATTGCTGCTGATGAATATATTTACTTTTGAATGCTATTTCTCTCCTATGAGGTGTTCTTTGAACTTACTGGTATGATTTAATGGCCATTGATTTAGTGACACGGACAATAAAATATTGTTTATAGCTAAATCATGGGTCTTTCTGATTCACTGGCTTTCATTATCACTCTGCCAACTCTTCCCAGGCAACACAGACAGGGAAACTTTCTCGGCTTTAAAGAGTTTAGGACTGTGGGGAGGACCTCAGTGATCCAACCTGTACTGTGGTTAGAGGTAGATGGAGAAACAGACAGCGTGAAGCATCGTGGAAATATTTATACATTCTTTGTAGGATCTGTTCACAGCACTTCTGCATGATTTCTTGCCTTATTCTGCCCTTTGCCCTCTTGTTACTTGTTGTGCATACTTATTATGTACAGCGATACAGAAATACGATACATATTTTTCTAGGAGCCCTGAGCCAAGAGCTGATTGTCTGTAAAACTCATATGAGGAGGGGAGAAAGATATCAGCAACACTAATGACGTCTATACTCTCATTAGTGATTAAACATTAATAGGAAATGCATGCAGATGCCACCATTCTCTCATCAGAAGAGCCTGGGAATGGAAGCAGTAGCCATGCTGCACTGCAATGGGGAGACATATCCTGAGAATTTTCTTCCTCTGCAGCCTGGGAACATAAATGGTCCAGTAGGGAACACACCGGATTGCAATGCTTTAAAATGAAGGATTTGGCTGTGGGGAGGTGGGGGGTCCAAGATGGCAATGCTTGCGCCACCCCATCCAACTGGGGAATAAGCCAGAAAAACCAGAGCAGCCACAAATGTTCCTTAGCTGACTCACAAGTTGAGTTCCAGAAGGCCAACCACCTCAAGGGTGTGAATGGCTGTGGTGGATCCTCTTGCTCCCCTCCAGGGAAACCCACACACTCAATGGCCTCTTGGAAATGCCTGTACACCAGGGCACACAGCATGGGGAATAAACAGGAAGAACCAGAGCTCTGTGTGTGGTCACAGGGCCATGATCTCACTGCAGTTACAGAGACATGGTGTGATAGTTCACATGACTGGAACGCTGTCAGGGATAGCTATGTACTTTTTAGGAAAGACCGGCCAGCAGGGCGAGGTGATGGAGTTGCTCTTTATGTGAGAGAGCAACTGGAACGTATCGAGCTCTGCCAAGGGGTGGATGATGAATGTGTTGAGAGTTTATGGGTAAGAACTAAGGGGCATGCTAATATGGGTGACACTGTTCTGGGTGTTTACTACAGACCACCGGATCAGGAGGAAAAAGTTGATGAGGCCGTCTACAGACAGCAGGAAATAGCCTCGCAATCACAGGCCCCGGTTCTCATGGGGGGCTTCAACTACTCTGACATTTAGTGCAAAGACAACACAGCCCGGCACACACAGTCCAGGAGGTTTCTGCAGAGCATTGACGATCCCTTCTTGACACAGGTGCTGGAGGAACCAGCAATGAGGAGAGGTGCGCTGCTGGACCTTGTGCTGACAAACAAAGAAGGACTAGTTGGGGATGTGAAGGTTGGGGGTAGCCTTGGCTGCAGTTGACCACAAGATGGTGGAGTTCAGGATCCTGAGTAAAAGAAGCAGGGCAAAAAGTAGGATTACAAACCTGGACTTCAGGAGACCTGACTTTGGCCTCTTCAAAGACCTACTTGGAGGAATCCCATGGGTTAAGGCTCTAGAAGGAAGCAGGGTGCAAGAGAGCTGGTTAATATTTAAGTGCAACTCAAGATCGGTGCATCTCTAGGAGCAAGAAATCAAACAAAGGAGGCAGGAGACTTGCATGGATGAGCAAGGAGCTCCTGGAAAAACTCAGTCGGAAGAAGGAAGTTCACAGAAGGTGGAAAAAGGGACTGGCCGCTTGGGAGAAGTATAGGAACATTGCCAGAGTATGCAGGGATGCAACGAGGAAGGCTAGGGCCTACTTGGAATTAACCTGGAAGGGATGTCAAGGGTAACACAAAGGGCTTCTTCAAGTACATCAGTAGTAAAAGGAGGACTAGGGAAAATGTCAACCCACTGCTGAATGAGGTGGGTACCGTGGTGACAAAGGATACAGAGCAGACGGAGATGCTGAATGCCGCCATTGCTTCAGTCTTTAATGCTAAGGCTGGCCCTCAGGAATCCCAGACCCTGGAGGTAAGAGAGAGTCCGGAGAAAGGAAGACTTTCCCTTGGTTGAGGATAATTGGATTAGAGATCATTTAGGCAAACTCAACACCCACAAATCCATGCGCCCTGATGGGATGCACCTGCGAGTTCTCAGGCAGCTGGCTGCCGAGATGTTAATGCAAAGCTGCTCTCCATTATCTTTGGAAGGTCATGAAGAAGAGAAGAGGTGCTGAGGACTGGAGGAAAGCCAATGTCACGCCAGTCTTCTAAAAGGGCAAGAAGGAGGACCTGGGAAACTACAGGCCAGTCAGCTTCACCTGCATCTCTGGAAAGGTGATGGAACAGCTCATCCTGGATGTCGCCTCTAAGCATGTGGAGGAAAAGAAGGTTTTCAGGAGTGATCAACATGGATTAACCAAGGGGAAATTATGCTGGACCAATCTGATAGCCTTCTAAGACAGAATGACAGTCTGGGTGGATGACGGGAGAGTTGTGAACATTGTCTACCTTGACTTCAGCAAGGCTTTTGACACTGCCTCCCTAACATCCTTATAGGTAAGCATAGGAAGTGTGGGTTAGATGAGTGGACAGTGAGGTGGATGGAAAACTGGCTGAATGGCATTGCTCAGAGGGTTGTGGTCAGTGTTGCAGCATCTAATTGGAGGCCTTTAACTAGCAGTGTTTCCCCAGGGGTCAGTACTGGGTCCAGTCATAGAATCATAGTATCATAGAATGGTTTGGCTTGGAAGGGACCTTAAAGATCATCCAGTTCTAACCCCCCTGCCAATGGCAGGGACACCTCCCACTAGACCAGGTTGCTCAAAGCCCTGTCCAGACTGGCCTTGAACACCTCCAGGCATGTGGCATCCACAGCTTCTCTGAGCAACCTGGGCCAGTGTCTCACCATCCTCACAGTGAAAAATTTCTTCCTAATATCTAATCTAAATCTTCCCTCTTCCAGTTAGAAGTCATTACCCCTCGTCCTATCACTACATGCCCTTGTAAGAAGTCCCTTTCGAGCTATCTTACAGGCACCCTTCAAGTACTGGAAAGCTGCTATAAGGTCTCCCGGAGAGACCTCCTAGGCTACAAAGATGATAAGGGGACTAGAACATCTGTTATGAGGAAAGGCTGAGAGACCCGTGTCTGTTTAGCCTGTAGAAGAGAAGACTGAGAGCATATCTCATCAAAGCTTATAAACATCTAATGAGTGGCTGTCAAGAGGATGGGACCAGACTCTTTTCATTGGTTCCCAGCGACGGGACAAGCGGCAACGGGTACAAACTGGAAAATAGGAAGTTCCATCCGAAAAAGAGGAAAAAATTTTTTACTTTGAGAGTGCCAGAGCACTGGAACAGGCTGCCCAGAGAGGCTGTGGCCTCTCCTTCTCTGGAGACATTCAAAACCTGCCTGGATGCGTTCCTGCTGCAGGTGAACCTGCTTTGGCAGGGTAGTTGGACTAGATGATCTCCAGAGGTCCCTTCCAACCCCTACCATTCTGTCATTCCAAGATTTATCCAAAAGTCCAGTTGTTAGTGAACAAAAAAAAAAAAAGGAAGATGGAGATGGCAGCATGTTCCAGTATACATGTGATGCTAGAAACAAAGACATGTAGACAACTACGGGTTGTAGTTATCAGCTGCAGACTTTGAAATCTGTGCTTAATCTCCCTGTGTGACTTTTTGGCCTTGAAGAAAAGCTTGTGCAAAAGGTAATATATGATATGACACTCATTATACTTATGTAATAAAGGTGCAATTGCTTATTAAATTTCAAAATGTTTCTATTGCAGCTGGCTTTACTAGATTTCAGAAAAGGCTTTCCTTCACCTCTCTCCTATTTACTTCACTGAGGAGCTTCCATTTATTTCTGTAATTTAATTATTCTAATCAGGAACATTTTTAAAAGCCACTGGTTCAGCTGGAGAAAAGGAATTGAAGAGGGTTTCCAGCTCCCACTGAGAAGAGGTTTTACATTCAGGTAGTTTCTATGTGCTTACTCCTTTTGGTCTCCTATTCTTCAAGGCTAGGTTGGAGCAAAATCATTGACTTAATCACAATCATTACAGTCACAAACTTAACTACAATCATTAATTTAAGACCACATCCTTCCAAGATCACCTCTGTCTTCCACCCATGGGCTCAGGGAAGATCATGATGAATACGGTATGAGAAATAGCTAAGGAAGCTCTTCTGAGTAAGTTTCCTTAATGCCCAGGCCAGCAGCAATGGGAAATGTTCTATTTTACTTTTACCGTGACTTGGGTACTTTATTGCAAATTTGTCACCATATGCAGTTGTCGCAGACAGAGTGATCAACTTCACTAGTTAGAGTGTAACAGTGAAATATTTATTAAGGTGAAACAGTGATTTAACAAAATCAGTAGTAAGTGCGATAAAACCAGCAGTAAATGCGATAGTGTTTTACGAGATTCGATGTCAAGGTACACTCTATTATTTACTGCAGAGAGGACAGGGTCAGACAAGCTGTCAGGGAGACCCTCCCGTTGAGCCATGAGGTTCAGAAAGGACCCCCTTGCTTTCTACACTCCTGCTCAGAGAGGAGTCTAGGTGCGGCTGGATCCAATCCTAGTCCCAGACTTGGTCAACGTTTTATGTCTAAAGGATTATATATGCACAATCAACCCTTTATATTACTTAGCTAAGATTTCAAAGTTTAGCATGCTATTAGTCACTTACCAAGAATCTGTTGCGGCAAGAAATCTCTCAACCTCGAGGCTGAGCAGAAAATCCTCTCTACTCCTCGAGGAGTAGAACCTTAAGCGAGTGTCCTCACAAAAGGGGAGATCCTGGCGTGCAGCCCGCTGCCATACAGGAGAGCTCAAAGGGCTCTTGGGCTGTCCACTATTTATACAGTAAGGTAATTGACCTATAGTCATATTCTCATGGGAACAAAATTTCTAGGTCCCCATTCCAGACAGTGTTTTGGCTATGTTGCCAACCACCCCCCAAAGTCCAGGTGCAAGTTATTGCAACTGATGTTGTGATGGCCATGATGGAGGGGCGGGAAACAGGGAGAGCACACTGCCACAGCAGTACATGCTGTCCATGACACAAATCTCCTGCATCATGTCCTTGTGCGTAAAATGAGCAGAGCATCCAACACAAGCATGGACAATTAGAAATACTTTTCACACTGATTTATTGTTCTGCTCTCTTCCAAATTTACACAAGAGGAAGTCTTTTTATGGCTGCTTCATTGCTGCTTGCTCACTATAGGAACTTACTTTATATGAAAGTTTATCTAGCAACAACTTCATTACTTGCTTGCATCTTCCTGGAAAAATGTTAACAATACAGAGAAAGTAAGTAGACTGGATACAAAACATGCTGAGTGTTTTGAGAAGAGCTTTGTGAGGAGTAGCTAACATTTTCTTGTTTAAAATGCTGCCATTTAGGAACAAGGTGTTGATCTGCTGTGTTATTTTTGGTTGCCTCTAAGCTATTTCCATTGGGATTATATCATTGTGTACATCAGAGATATGAGGTGCTCAAGATGTTTTACATACTAAAGGGACTTTCTATTCCCTAGGTACAGAGAGGCACTCAAAGGTCAAGAAGTGCCTCATACTGATATGAGTCCACATCTGAGAATGAACCGTTTGAAAGAACATTTATAATTGGATGATATCTGCAAATCATGCATTGACTAGGCAATGTATGATTAGATATCACATCTACTGTGTACAGTAGGCTACATATTATCATATACATCACAGAATCATGGAAACACAGAATGGTTGAAAGTGGGAAGGGATCTCTGGAGGTCATCTTGTCCAACCCTCCTGCTCAAACAGGGCCACCCAGAGCCAGTTACCCAGGTCTGTGTCCAGATGGTGCATGAATATCTCCAAGGATGGAGACTCTACAGTCTCCCTGGGCAACCTGCTCCAGTGCCTGGTTACTCTCACAGTGCAAAAACATTTCCTCATGCTCAAGGGAACCTCCCGTGTTTCAGTTTGTGCTCATTGCCTCTGGTTGTGTCATGGGGTATGACTGAAAAGAGCCTGGATCTGTCCTCTCTGCATCCTGCCTTCAGGTTTTATGTACATTCATAAGATCCTCCTGAGCCTTCTCTTCTCCAGGCAGATGAATGAACCACCAGCAGATGAATGAATGTGATCATGCAGGTAAGAGATGCCTTCCACTAGTTAAGCCTGATCCAGATGTAAGATTTTTCTATATTGCCACAACAAGAGGCTCCTTTGCACACTCTGTAATAGAAGGAAATTAATGCATAACTTCTCAGTCCTTTCCCACTGGGATAAGCCCCAACTACTCTCAGTAAAGCATTTGCAGCATGGAAGATGAGGGCATCTAGACTACCCCAAGAATCCATAGCCTTCCCAACAGCTGACAGAGGCAAGTTTGACTTCAGTTCTGGAGTCTGACCAAATTACAGTTTTTGCATAATGTCTGCGATGGGAAGGGGTGACAAAACCCAGTTACAGCGGAGAGACAGCATGCCCCACACTGAAGTGGCCCTGTTTCCATGACAAAGAATGAGTCCAAGAATTTATAGTCTCTGCTAGAAAGAAAAAGTGACCTTTTCTCATTTCCTTCCCTCACAGACTTCCAGAATGTGGGACTCCAAAAGAAAATCTTGCTTTACTTCTTTTTATTGTTAACCTATAAGGGCTAATTTTCATATAGATGCCTCAAATGAACCAATTAATTTGTAGCAGCTTAATGAATGGATTAAACTGTCTGAAACCTCAAAGGACGTCACACTAAGTCATTTTATGTGGTCTCAGTAACTTGAAGGATTGATCTCATCATTGTACTGGAGAACAATTGCTTCATCCCCAGAATGTTCCCAGGAGAGAATTTTGCTGGACCATTTCAGTATTAATTTCCATGTCTATCTCATGTTTGTGACTCTTGGGCTAGCTTGCTCCCAGCACCCTGGGCTCTTTCCTAAGCAGATACAGCTTGGGACATGGTAAAAGGAGTGTGCCTTCTCACCAGTGCCAGCCACTGTGCTTGCTCCTGTGCAGCTCTCACCACAGCACAAGCGTACTTGGTCCTTTTCCTAGACCTGGTGCATGCTAGATGCCCAGGTTATTCGGGTAAGGACCAATGACATCTGATTGTATTTATGAAGCTTTGGTATAGTTACTCATGTTTCAAGCTTCAGACTATGACATGCTGGAGTGTAAAATCTTTCCTTGGGAAGAACAATATGTCTGTATGATACCCCTATTCTCTTTTTCTAGCCCACTTCATTGCCCATTTCATTGTACAGCAAAAGCAGATGGCTCAGAAGATGATCTGTGTAAAAGTCCTCCTCACTGGTTCCCCATTTTTAGCAATAACTCCAGAAGTATCTGGAATGCAGGCTCTTTCAGTATCAAGCATGGTTCCATAACCCCAACCCTGGATGACCACCTGAAATAATGCAAAGCATTTATGATACCAGAGAAAGGATATGGTGAACCTCAGCTTAACTTGTGAAGCTCAGTTTGAGAAATGCCTACTGGAGACAGGAATAGTCATAAAAACTTCTCTTACTTGAATGAAAGGCAGAAGTCATTTGAAAGAAAAGATACTGTGTGTCATGACAAGGTAAATAATAATTTTTATCTTCAGAAAAAGAACATATTTATCATACAGAAGAAAACTCAGTGAATGAGACAAGCCAATTTTTTGTATCCTAAGTCAGTAACTTTTATGGCATTTAAAGTGGGAGGCAGGAAATGAAGGAAAATCATTTCAGTCAGTCTCACCACTGTGCCTGGCAAGATCATGGAGTAGATCCTCCTGGAAACTAGATAGCGGGGAGAGAGAAGGAGTTTTGAGCTCAGCCCTTAGAATGGGGCTTCTGCGCATCTGTGATGTGTAACAGGTATCCCCTGCCAGGCTTCTGTGCTAGAGGAAAAGCCAGTTTCAGTACTGTCATCTGGGGGCTTCAGAAGCTACTGTCCATTCAGATTTGTGCTTCTGTTGGCTGTGAAATGCTCTAAACAAGGCAGCAGGTTCCAGCTAGAGTATGTCCCAGGGTCCTGATCCCCTCATGGGGCTGGCCATGCTGATCAGTGTCTGGCATTTGCCCTCTGATCTACGCATTGAGGTTTCTTCTCTGGGGAAGCTCATGTACCTAAGTGCTCAAAAGTCTTCAGCCTGGCTCACCACTTCTCAGCTTTTGTTAAAATAATAAAATTCTGACATTATTTGTGCTCCAATGTGTGCTTAAAACATACCCAGAACCTTTCATTCCTAACCAAAAAGCTTAAACACTTTTCTGTGTTAAAAACGAACCAAAAATCTTCTACAATTCCATAAATCCAGGAGGTGGAACTTTCAGGAAAACCCCAAATCTCAGGAGATAATCTATAAAATCATAGAAAAGAGAACTCCTCAATCTCATGCATGCAAGGGAATGTATGACCTGTACCTATTTTTGGTAGTCTCAGGTACAAACTTGGAATATTCTTCCATTTTTATAGCCTACCATTAAAATGCATATTTCTTGGGTGTTCTCTCATATGTTTTTTTTTTTAAATCCAGTGTTAAGTCAAATTTAAAATCACATTTTAAAATCAGAATTAAATAGCATAGTAAAATTTGTTCTCAAAGGATATGAACATGAAATGGAAGTACTAAAAATGTTAGCTAATTGTGGGAAATTTGTGAGATAAATTCAGTTTTCAATAATGAGTTTACCTCTTCTGGTCTGACTATGTGTCCACTGACATCAGACGGAGCAGAACAAAGGTGATAATTTCAATTTGCAGTAAGAGCCATAGATCAGAAAGGAAGCACTTCATACTTCTGATAAAATACACTGTGCAAAGGCAGCAGGTCGAGCCCTGCTATTGCGCTTATCCAATGGTTTTTAGTGTATCTTTGTCGGACGCTTGCATTAAATTGTCCACTAAAATACTTTCTAAAAGTCGAGAGTTATTAAATTGGGGGGTGGGGGGGAGTACTAAAACTCAAGACTGAATTTGTGTAATAAACTTGCTTTGAACAGGATCCACTCAACTCAGTTGTGGAAGGAAAAAAGCCAGAAAGCATCTGAAAACAGTCCCAGCTCTTTACTCTTGAAATCATCTGACACCCATTAATCAGGGACAGCTTCCCTTACTTATGACCCAAATATCTTTAATTTAATATGTTGGTTCTATTTAAATTCTCATACTACATTCCACATTGATTTGAGGTTAGGGCAATGATCCTGAAAAGGGTGTGTAGGGCTTTTTTGTTGTTGTTACAAGTCTATTTTCTTAGCATGGACAAGGATACTGGGACCAGTTCATAGGATCATTCTCACAATGTGTGGTTTTATAGACTTCTTATATAAATAGAATACAAGGGGTTTTTTTTAATGTAAAATCCTTGTCAGTGTCAGGGTCCTGTATCACAAATGTCCTCAAAACTAATTTTTTGAGGAAAAAAATTACATTTCTGTCCCTTGGTAATTGTAAATCAAAATGGAGAAGAAGAAACACAATTAGTGTGCAATTGTCTGTTCTTTCCTAAGTGGTGTCAGTGTGTTTATGCCACATAGCTGTGTTACATCCTGATTTTGAAACGTGTTTTTTCAAAACAGGAAAATCAGCTCTTTAGAGTGTCTTTATGTTGACCAACAAATTGGAATGAGCTTATATAACATTTGCTTAACACTTGTTACTTTCCCCAGGTTACAGTCCAAGCAACCATGCTAAAATTCAGTCTGCCAAATTATGAAGTTCCCAGCCAGGTCTCTGGGGCATCTCTGTGCTTTCATCTAGGCAGAGATACAAGGTAGTTCTTATGCACAGACTGTCCTGTCACCAAGGCTGTCTGTGAATGTTGGCTATGGCTCAAGACAGGAGGGAAGCAGAGAGTTTGCCCAGGGAGCTGCTCTCTGGGCATTAGCAGGCTCTTGCACACATACCTCAGTGAACAGCCTAAGTTTGCTTGCCCTTGAACTTACTTTGAGGCAAGGCTGTGGGAGGAAAAATAGACTAAAAATATGATGTTAATCTCAGGGTATCCGACACCTGCCTGAGGATATTGGCTAATGTTACAATTTAGGATGGTTCTCCCCTCTACCCTTGAAAGGTGCAATTAGGTGAGATAACTGAGCTGAGCCAGCAGTTTACTGCTTCTGAGCAAAAGGCTGTGATTAGCTGAAGACCTTGTCTTATCTCTGTCAATAAAGGCAATGAAAACTAGAGGATATTTCTTTGAAATTTATCTTGTTCTTCCTTGTCATGGTTTAACCCTAACCAGTAACCAGGACCATGCAGCCATTCACTCGCACCCCACACCCCAGTGGGACACAGGAGGAGAATCATAAAAAAAGGAAACCTCATGAGGTGAGATAAAGACAGTTTAATAGAACAGTAATGGAAAAGAAGATAATAAAAAAATTAATGATATAAGAATATACAAAATGAGGGATGCAATATGATTGCTGTCACCACCCGATGATCAATTGCCCAGCCCATCCTGAGCAGCAATCATGGATTCCTGCCCCCTGGCTAACTCCCATTTATACACTGAACGTGATATCTGTGGCATGGAATATTCCTTTGGCAGCTTGTCCTGTCTGTGCTCCCTCTCAGCTTCTATGGGGAGCTGAAAAAGTCCTTGACTTAATATAAACATTACTTAGCAACTAGTAAAACAAGATATCTTACCAACATTATTCTCATACTAAGTCCAAAACAAAACAGTGACTAGAAAGGAAATCCCAGCTGAAACAAGAACGTTCCTTCATTCACGCTTTCATTGTGTGTATGTTTAGTAGGCTGGCCTTGAAGGTGATGCTGGTGAGTACAGGCACGGTGGAGGAGATAGCAGCTTTCCTGTGTGGAGCAGCACTTTTATCATTTGCCATGCTTCTTAAAGCAAATAAATCTTCTCCATTAAAGTATTAACACACTGCTAGTTAATACACATGCACCTCCAGTGACCAGTATGTCTGTTAATCCAGTATTAGCAGTTCATCAAGTCAGCCTGGGGTTTCTGCACAAGCATGAAGCCTGCAGGATGTTTCTCACAGGCTGTGTGCAGGTGACAGCGGGTGGGTATCCAGGCTGGTAACCCAGCCTGATGAAACCTTTGCTCTGCTCTGAGCATGCTGTGCCTGCAGCCCCAGTTCCCAGAGCCTGTTGGGAAACGCAGTCCTCAAAATTTGGTTTCTCCAGTGGGCTTTCTACAGCCTGCTACAGAACTGGAACTCCACTCCCGCCTGTTGTTTCTTGGCTTTCTTAGTTTGTTTCTTCTATTGTGTGTCTACCCTCTTCCCTCTCAGGGACACAACCTTCCTTCTGTGTAATTCCCCAGTTATTAGAAATCTCATCCAGCAAGTGCGAAATGGAAGTCTGAGTCCGTATTTTAACCCACTTTTTCTGTATGTCAAGACAGTGCTCTGCACACTAGGCCATAATCAGTCCATGTTTCTCCTGTTGATGGAAGGGCACTGTATACAAAGGGACAGAAGATTTGTGGGAGAACACACACGAGGGTCCCCAGTCCATGCCTCTCACCCCACTTGAACACTGGCCGCAAATCAGCAGGAAAGCCTTGGTTCTAGTCTTATTGCCAGTCTTCCTTGCAAAATAACCTGTTGTCTCCACATGAGCTGCTCCAAACTGTTGTACTAAGACTGAATGAGGTTTTACGTTAGATTTAACAGAAAATAATAAGCCACAATTGTACACACAGAGAAATAACTTGAGGGTTAAAATAAGCCCAGGCGGTAAAACAGTTTTGGTCAGGAAACCCAGTTTCCAGGATGTGCCAATTTCAAGACAGTAGGAAAAGCCTTAGTATGAGACTCTCTCTTTGGCATTTGTTGTTGGATGCTTTTTGTCCTGGAGTAGTCAACATACTAGATGTGAGGAATTCTTTTCTGCACCCACATAGCTTTTCTGTTAAATGAAACAATTTTTTTTGTTTTCCAAAACATCAGTTCTGGATTTAGGCACCTGGTTTGTGGGATAAGTGCTTAGCTTTATAGCATTGACAGTCTTTTGAGAGTTTGGTTGCTGAGCCCATATATATGAGCTAATATAATAGAGATAATAATTCAGCAATTAAAAGGGAACAATTTAAAGGTTATGATGTAGTCTTGTACTACTGTGATCCATAAAAGAACCACAAATTGTTTTAAGTTCAGGACAGTATTAACAAAATACCTTTTATTCCAGTGAAGACTTAGACATGAAAGAACTTATATAGAAGAAAAGCAAGTAGGCAATCAGACTATGACAAAAAAATCCCACCACAAAACCCAGCTAAAACATAAACAAAAACCCCCCAAATTATTACTAGCTTTTATTTCATATGCAGCATATAAACATGGGCAGATCCTTTCTTCACAATCTTGCCACCAATAAATAAAACCACAAGGCAATATTTTAATTTCAAAGTGATTCCAACATTGCAGTTTGGACTTCATTTCTCTATTTAGATAGAGCTTAATGAACATGAATATCTGTCAAAAGAAGGGGGCTTCCAAGGAATTCTTGGAACACGCTCCTCTACATCCATTCCCTAAACTGGCAACAATTAGTACAAGTAACAGACTGAGAATTTTCTGGCTATGAAAGTATTGCTAAACAGCAGTAGCTTGTCCCCAAGTTACTTGCTGCAGTTCTGTTACAAACATACACATCACATACAGACCTACAGGTAAAGAGACAGTTTTCCAAAGCAGTGGTAAGCATGGGCTCTAGAAGAAGATAACCCAATACTGCTGAGGTTATGTGTAGGGGAGGTCAAATCACAGGCAGATTTAGATATTAAAAAGGCTGCAGGAGGCTGCTCAGTTTCACCCATTGTGTTCCAATGCAGACAAAATAGTGGAAAATGAAACTGTGCCCAGGGCATTTTTGTTCCAGTGTGACATAACTCACACAGAACTGAAACCTCTCAGCTGAGGTTTACAGTCTCCTTGTTGCCAGAATTGCACTGCTGGTGGCACCTGATCTGACTACCTCAGGACTACCCCTGGTAGGTCTACATGAGCTAGCAGCTGCGCCAGTTTGACTGTAGTGCAGACGGAGATCAAATATTGATTTGTGAAAGTGTATGATCTTGCAATATGAATGCACAAACTTCCTAGCTTGACAAATCTTCTTTGGGTTGTTTCATCCTTATTCAAAAGCAACCAGCGCAGGCAGCATTGGCACAGATTTCACACAAATCATTTTCTCGGACAGCCAGGCCTGTTAGAGAGAAAAGAGAGTTTCAATGAGATGGCAAGAGAATTTCTTGGAGAGCAGAGCCACATATCAAGGGATTTGGAGACTCCTTTCTGTTACTATTTTACGAGTTTTAATGTTCCTTGAAGTTATTACTAGTATAAGTAAAATTAGTTCTTGCAAAAATCTGCCTTAAAGAATGAAATCAAATCTGAATTCATTGGGGAAATAATGGGAACATGAGTACACAAGAGAACAATAGGACATCTTGTGGGAGGGTGGCAGGGATGAGGCTTGTAGAATCACAACAGTTGTTATATTGGTAGTATTTCTTCCTAAAGTATCCACTATATTGGACATAGATAAATGCAACATAATAATATTAAAAAAAAAGCACACTGTAGCAGCAAGTTCAGGATTCACTGTGTGTGTCATAGAGACTGATCATGCCAAAGAGTGTTTCACCTCATTTACATCTCACACCTCTTTTAGGCTACTTGGAAAAACACCTTCTGCACTGACTAGAGAGAGCAATTAGAACTGCTCACAACTTGTAATTAGCCAGAACTGCTATGACCCTGCTTTTCCTGTAAGCCAGAGGAGATTGTGGGCTCTCTCACTTTAAGTCATCTAAGTTAGTGTGCAGCTACTTGGAGGAATCTTTTTCACGATTACAGCAACCTGGCCTGTGCAAGCTACAGCACAGCCCAGCAGAGCAGAAATTTTCCTGTAGGGGTCTCACAGCTAGTGTAGTCCAGCCCTTGTACGAGAGGTAGTAGAAAGGCAATATGGATTCTCTCAGCTGCTTTCAAAGTAACAGAACAATGATTATGATTCTTTACCTGCTGCTATTTGAATGTTTAAGGTTGAAAAGTGTCATAAAAATGGCAACTATGCAATATGAGCTACATACTCAGCCTCTCAAAAATCATGGATGCATCTCCTCTTTTGCACACAGATTGGAACTCCTCAGGGAGATCTTTTTCATCACATGGAGAATAGCTAGCCACTGAAGCTGCCATACGAGGGTTAATATGTCTGTTCTCATCCATAAGCTCCTTTAGCTTCTTCACAGACTCAAGGGAGAATTTCAACTCTCCATCCTATGTAGACAGAACCAGGAAAACAAAGGAACAACAACAAAAAAAAACCCCAAAATACAAAAACTCCACCACCTCAGATAAGAAAGATGTATTAGAAAGCTTAATCTGAGCAGCACCTTCCCTCCAAGATGAAAGTGCCTACTGTGTTGCTGAACTAGGAGATTTTATTACAGAAATAGTGCAAACCAGAACAATCCATCTCTGTAGTTTTTCTGTTTTTACTCCACACCTAGTAAACCATCTTCCTCCAACTTCCACCATATTCATGAAAATCTGTGATGGAAAGTGTCAAGATAATGATACTCAGTCTTCAAAATCATGATATAAAGTCAAATGAACTTCACTTCTGCTATGCAAAGTATTTTCTTAAATGAACAACTTCTGATATATTATGGGAGAGGGAAGGGAAGCCTTGGGAAGAACTTCAGAAAACAAGACCATATGACACTGAGTAATTTGTCAGACCTTAGGGAACTCCAGTAGTCCAAGTCAAAGGAGCAACACACATGCGGAGTACACTGCCCATATATTGGGGGAAATACAGATTTAATGATTAATGAAGTAAGAATTCAAACTACACAGGGGAGAGAAAACTCTGGAGTTGCACTTTCTACACTTTTACTCAACCTCGAAACAGCTATTCTAATTTAGTTACATTTTTACACCTCCAAGTGAAAAACTGAGATTTTTTCTCTCATTAAGTAGGAAGCTACTTCTTCCCTGGAGACTCTAAATGTTAAAGAACGATTTGGAAGAAAGGAATAGTTTAAACCTGTTATGTCTGGATATTTCTGACATCTGAAGGAGAAAAAGAGGATATTTTAAGGCACAAAGATAGTACCCTATCCCTAGAAACCTACTGCGCCCATATGAAGAGAGTCAATAATTGCTTAAAAAATATTAGTTCTCTTTGTACTCTGAGGAAGTTATTTCCATCAGAAACAAACTGAAATCTCCTAAACTGTTTCTAAGGATGAGTGCAGACAGATCCAACACACTCCCAAGTACCGACAAGAGCACAGAACTACCTTCTTAACTGCTTCCATGTTGCATGTAATATCAGTCATAGCTGCTGTGTATTTTGGAAAATTTTATATACCCTCCTTTAATATCTTATCTACCCATTAATATTTCATTGGATCCAGTTAAGCATTTATTTCACCTTTTTTAAATATGTGATATGTGTGTAGGCTCCAAGAAGCAGGCAAGACAAGACAATTTCTCTTTTGTCACATCTTGTTTACATCATTCTCTAGAGTTAGGGGTGTCTCCAGCTCTTGCAGCCTCACAACAAATGGGGTTATGTTCAAAAGAAAACTCTGGAAATGCAACGCCTCAGTCAGCAAGGGATTTCAGAGCAGTGATATGGCTGGTGAAGTTAATTAAGCTGCAGAAGCATGTTAGTAATACCTGAAGCATTTTACAGAAAGAAAAGCTGAACCACAGGGAGATGAAGTTGGATATCAAGCCAGAGGAAAGCAAAATTTCAGGTCTATTAGTTTAGTTCAAGATTCCTATTCACATAATATCAGTACTTTGTCGAATTTTAATACCAACAAATTAAAGAGCTGAAAACTCACCTGAACGTAGACAGCCTGGGAGCTGTGCACCAGTAAGAGGACTGCAAAGACTGTAAAGTAAAGAAAGCCTTTCATAATGCCTGCAAAATCTAGCCTTTCCTAACCTAAATATATTTTATTTTTTCTGACTTTGGTCTTTCTCTGTCTTTCTTTTATGTCTTTCAGGCTTTCTCTCTTCTTAGCACTCAGACCACCTAGCAGCCAGAGCTCTATGCTCCCAGTGCAAAACTGGAGCTTTATAAAGACTTCACACAGCATTTGCTTGGTAATCCATTAATCTAAACTCCTTATTGACATATAATAAACCCACAGTGGGCTATCAGTTATCTACTCATTAGCAGAGTAGGCCAGTCACGCCCAGGCAGATCCTGAGGTTTACAAGTCTCTCCCACTTCGAGAAACTGGCCATGACACAGGCAGGCAAAACATTCCAGCCTACAATAAATAAATGGTAGAGATTGATCTAACGCAACATCTGAAACTCAGTCTTCATATGGGGAGTGTACTCACGTTTCTGGCCACTTCCTGCAGAGCTGTGAGAAAGAAAGGGGTTTGGAAGGAGACAGGAAAAAAAAAAAGGATCTCTTGCACTGATTGCTGGCCACTCAGTTCCCTCTTCTGGGGATTCCAGGTACTAAGATGGTAGCAATGGACCAAGGCAGGTGAATACAGGCTGCACCTGCATATGATCAGATTTGAAATGTCATCCTGCTGCTGCTTTCTTCAGCACCTAATTAAAATGCACACATTAAAAGGCACAGGGATTGTAACTAAGGAAAAAGGCTGCCATGAATCAAATCTATTCTTCTGAGTCACAGAATCACAGAATCTTCATGGTTGGAAGGGACCTTTGAGATCATCGAGTCCAACCACAAAAAAACCCAAACACCCCCCCCCCCCCCAAAAAAAAACAAAAAACCCACACCAAACAGACACAAACCAACAATCTCAGGCACTGAAGTGCCATGTCTACACGTTTCTTAAATACCTCCAGGGATGGCAACTCCACCACCTCCCTGGGCAGGCTGTTCCAGTGCCTGACCACCCTCTCAGTAAAGGAATTCTTCCTAATATCTAATCTAATCCTCCCCTGCCGCAACTTTAGACCATTTCCTCTGGTCCTGTCATTACTGCCTTGGGAGAAGAGGCCAACACCCACCTCTGTACAACCTCCTTTCAGGTAGTTGTAGAGGGCAATGAGGTCTCCCCTCAGCTTCCTCTTCTCCAAACTAAACATGCCCAGTTCCCTCAGCCTCTCCTCATATGAGGCTCTAGACCCCTCACCAGCTTGGTGGCTCTCAGTCTTATCCAGAAACATAGTAATATCACACAGATGAAGCATTAACATGCCTCACTCATCCCAGTCCTGCCCATCAAGCTCAGGTCCTTTAATCTGTAAATGATTTCTGGCATATTGTGGCTTTAGAGTAACAACAGACATGTCAAATAATCTTCCTGACACCAGCAGAACAGAGGGCAACAGTCTGCAACTAAGCAACTGTCTTCAATTTGAGAAATGTTTTATGCTGGCAAATGACGCACGGAAACAAACCCTACAACTCGAATAGAGTTATAAAGCAGGTATGTTTATTGCATTATTATATGCAAGGGGGATTTCTCCTCCTAACTTGCACACTGGCTTGTAAAACAAGTATATATTTATGATAAAAAGCATACATATTCATTAATGTGGGTTGGGTTATTATAATTAATTATAAGAAAAGGCATTACTATTCTAATTATTTCTAGGAACTCATTATCATAAGTCTCCTCCCCTTGCCGCATGCGTACTGTCGCCCAGTGGTCGTGGGCCGGGGTCTTCTGGAGGAAGGCTCATAGTCTTCACCATGTACTTTCACCTTTGGCTTAGAATGCTGGGCTGGCTGGACCCCAAACCGCGAAACTGGTCCCGACCAGATGGACACTTTACCCAGACAATTGGACTCCTCCTTAGCGTGCAGGCTGTTCCTGCTATCTTATACACAAGGCCAGTTCCTTATCTTGGAATGCTGGGCTCCTGGGCTCGGAGCTCTGTTCTTTGCCAAGCTGTACTAAATCTACACTAATGACCTTTAACCATTCATTCTCCGAATCACAAAGGCTCTAATTAGTTCTGGGCTGGCTCTGCCCTGCCCAGGCCCTACACTCTGGAGGGGCTCTGCTCTGTTGCCCAGGAGGGCAGGCAGGGGGACACGCACCATACTGCCCTGCTTTGGGTGGTGGTTCCCCACTGTTGAGGAATCTGCTTTGCAACCGACTTCTAACTAACTCCTGCCATGGGCGAGTGCCACGACCACCCCTGCTGACAGTGGTCCCCTTGCCCCAGGCATGCCTGGATCCCCACAGAACATCAGTGCCCCATCACCCAGTCTTCTAGGACCTGGTCCCAGCTTCCCACATGCTCAAGGGGCAGGGGGACCCATCAGGGGCGTGAACATAACAGAAGCCCCTCATGCCTTGCTCCCAGCCCACCAAGGTAAGCAGACAAATGGCTCCTCTCTGGGGCCCATTTCCAATTCCCCTTTCCTCAGCACTTGCCGACCACCTGCCCAGCCCTGGTAGGTGCCTGGGTGAAGGCCCCAAAGGTCCCCAGGGACCTGCAAGCCACAGCTGGAGCCCCCTCAGCACCTATTCTAGTGCCATTAGAATCCTTTGAGGACCGGGCAGAGGGCAGCCGGATGGCAAACCAGAACCCAGCAAGAGACAAACTCCCTGTGGGGCTTGTGGGAGCTGCTGGGGGGTAGCTGTGGGACAGTTCTAGGGGCAACTGTGGGGCTGTGGGTGTGGGGATGGTTTCTCTGTGTGGGGGCAGTTGCTTTGTGGTGGCGTTTGGGGAGTCTGCGATACGGGATTAGGTAGAAGCTGCTTTGCAGTGTGGTGGGGAAGATATGGGAGGGGGGAGCAGGAAGTCATTCTACAGTGGGACAATGTTTGGGGTGGCTTCTGGTCTGTGGGGCCAATCCTCAATGGGGCTGTGGCGGGTAAGGAGTTTCAGGTCAGAAGTGCAGCTCTGGGGAGAAGGATGTGGTGATGGTGAGGGTAGAGGTGTGTGAAGCTGCAGCTTCACAGTGGAGCAGTGGCCACCTCCACCTCAGTACTGCCTGGGGCTGAGCCATGGCTGTAGGGATGTGAGGGGGCACCAGTTTTTCCATGCAGTCCTTGAAATCAACCCTTGTCATAGCTGCTCCTGCAGATGAGGTCCAGGACACCTCCATTTCCAGCTCTGTAAGTCTCAGCAGGTGGGCACACCCCGAGGCACTTGGAGGGCTCCAGCACACAACTAAAGGCAAACCAAAGGTTTCTGGGAGGCACAGAAAGTAATGTGACAGGCTCAGGGAGGCTCCAAAACAAACTTAAAAGGGTACCCCGGGCACCTAAAGGCACACAGAGGACTCATGGAACTCCAAAAGAAGCGTGGAAAGCTCTTTAAGGTGCCCAAAGCTGCACAGAGGGCTCCTGGGTGGGGGCGAACAGCTTTCTGAGTGCCCAAAGGGAAACAGAGGACAGGGAGGGTCAATAAAACACATAAGGAAGGTGCCCAGGCCTCACCCCAGGAGATACAATCCAGAGGTTTGGAGTAGGGCATACATGCTACTGTTACCTGCAGGAACTGTACTTACCTCCCACCTAAGATAAGCCAGCAGCAGTAGCAGGAAGACACTGGCATTGGCCTCAGGGCAGGGCTCAGCCTGCTGCATCCCCTCTGCTCCTTCCTCCCTGCTCTTGCAGTCACCCCACCCTGTGCAGGTGGTCCTGCCTGCCTGGCCAGGGAGGGCTGCCTATCTGCAAGGCTGAGGTGAGTCCTCTGACAGCAGGATGGAGATCAAGCCCAGCATCCTTATGGTGGGTTTGACCTTAGCTGGCTGCCAGACCCCCAGCCAGCCACTCTCACTCACCCTCCTCAACAGGAAAGGGGGAGATAATAAGATGGAAGAGACCATGGGTTGAGATGAAGATAGGGAGATAACTTGCCAATTATCATCATGGACAAACCAGACTCAAGTTGGGAAAAGATAATTTCATTTATTGCCAGTTAAAAATATGGTGAGAAACAAAGACAAAACTAAAACCATTTTCTCCTACTTGCCCTGTTCCCAGGCTCAACTTCACTTTCTTTCCCGACTCTTCTAACTGTTCCCCCCAACCCTGAGTGGCAAAGTGGGGTGGGGAATAGGGGGTTGCAGTCAGTTCAGAGCACTTCTCTGCTGCTCCTTCCTTCTTACACTTTTCTCTGTGGGGTCCCTTGCCATGGGGTACAGTCCTTAAAAGACTGCTCCAATGTGAGTCCTTCCTATGGGCTGCAGTTTCTCAAGAACTGCTCCAATGTGGGAACTCTCCATGGGGTAGAGTCCTTCAGGAAGCGACTGCTCCAGCATGGGCCCTCCACAGGCTGCAGCTTCCTTCAGGGCACACCCCACGCTGTAGCCTGTAGAGGACTCATGTGGCACATCCACATGGGTCCTCCACAGGCTACAGAGTGGATATCTGCTGCACCATGGCCTTCCGTGGGCTGCAGGGACTCCCTGCTTTACCATGGTCCTCTTCATGGGCTGCAGGGGAATCTCTGGTGCCTGGAGCACCTCCGGTTCCTCCTTCACCGACCCTGGTGTCTACAGGGTTGTTTCTCTCACAGTTTTCTCACTCCTTTCTCTCACAGCTGCTGCACAGCATTTTTAACCCTTTCTAAAATAAATTAAAGAATAAAATTGAAGAAATGCCACAAGCTTCAGCAGTGGGTTTAGCTTTGGCTCCAGTCTTTTTTTTGAAGCCAGCTGGGACTAGCTGTGTCCAAAACAGGGTTAGCTCCTGATCTCTTCTGACAAAGGCCACTCCTGCAGCTCCCCCTTCCTTCTCTCTTCCCCCCTCCCCCCCACCCCCCACCCCAAAAACTTGCCACACAAATCCAGCACAGTGCTTTCTTCACTTCTTTTCTCCTTCTGGCATGCTCCACAGGCCTTGGTGCTCATGCTCTCAGGCTCTTTTCTTGCAGGTCACCCCTGTGTTGGGACGCTTCCCAAACAGCATCTGGGGACCTGGTGCTCAGTGCTGCTGGCTGGAACACAGCACCCAGGGGATGGAGGGAGGCACCAACTCAAACAGCACTGGCACCCCACCCACATCCCAACAACCACTGACACCTCCATGGCAGTCATAAGCACACCATCCACAAACTAGCAGCTGCCAACACCCTTCCGTGGCTTCCCAGCAGTCACAGTCCCGATCACAATTCTCTGTGAGTACTTGGATGCTCTTCAATACCTTCCATCCTTTCCAAGAGCACTTGCATCCCATGCCTTACCTGTCTTGCTCACTCAGAAGATCTTGTTTCCCCTGCAGGACAACTTGCATGGCCTTCAATGCTTTTCATGAGCATGCACAGCCCCTTCATTCTCCCTTCTGGACCATTAGGTCCCTTTTGTTCCCCTCTAAGGAGGCTCAAAATCCCTTCTTTCCACCCACTCAAGCTTATATACCCTTCACAGTACCTTTATGAACTCAGATACCCTATGCTTACCACGATATCTCTTCAAATCCCTTTAATTTCCCATTACCACAGCACAGATCTCCTGTCTTTCCCTTCCTGCATGCTTACCCCTTCTCCTTTTTTTCTGTCTCCACACTCTCACCCCTTCTCCATTTTCACTGCCTGCCACACACCACTACCCTCTGGCTGCAATCCCATAACCCCAGTGCCCTTCTTCTCCAGGCAAGCTGAGACCCCCTCAATTCCCATCCTCTTTAGTTTAGATCATAGAATCATAGAATCGTCTAGGTTGGAAGAGACCTTTATGATCATCTAGTCCAACCATCAACCTAACACTAATAAAAAAAAAAAAAAGAAAATCATACAAAAAACACACACACAACCCCATCGTTAAACTATGTCTTTAAGCACTATAGCACTAAGTCAACCCATCTTTTGAAAACCCCCAGGGATGGTGCCTCAACCACTTCCCTGGGCAGCCCATTCCAGTGCTTAATAACCCTTTCAGTGTAAAATTTTTGCCTAATATGCAATCTGAACCTCCCCTGGAGCAACTTGAGGCCATTTCCTCTTGTCTTATCTCCTGTTACTCAGGAGGAAATCCCCGCTTCTCTACAACCTCCTTTCAGGTAGTTGTAGAAAGTGATAAGGTCTCCCCTCATCCTCCTTTTCTCTAGGCTAAACAACCCCAGCTCCCTCAGCCTTTCCTCATGAGACTTACTCTCCTGACCCCTCACCAGCTTCATTGCCCTTCTCTGGACCCGCTCCAGCACCTCAATGTCTTTTTTGTGGTAAGGGGCCCAAAACTGGACACAGTACTGGAGGTGAGGCCTCACCAGTGCCAAGTACAGGGGGATGATCACCTCCTGAGTCCTACTCACCCCACTCCTCATCCCCTTTGATGGGAACTGCCCTCCCCTCCTGTCCCCTTCCAGGATGCCTGCATCTCCTCTTGTCCACTATGAGCTGCTCAGCTCCCACTTTGGGCAAGACTGGGCTGAGCTGCACCTGCACAGTCACTCTGAGGGGTGCTGGGGACAGTCAGCACTGTCCACACTGGTTACTTGTGTGTGCAAGGATGGGGCAGCACACAGGGTCTTTAACATCCTTTCCAAAGCCCTGCCATTGAATGTCCTGCCAGGCACAGGTTGGTGACTCCAGCTGAGAAGGCCCCCAGCATCTTTATTTGGCATCTCCAGGAGAAATACAGTGTTTGGAAAGTTCCCACTCTGCTAAGACCTCTGCTGCTGCAGAGGAGGCAGCACTGTGCTCATGTCCCATGCTGCTGTGCTGTCCTCGTGCTTTTTATTGGGGTCTCAGAGCTCCATCTTCTTCACAAAACTAAAGCAGAAACCAAAAGGTGTTCAGTTAGATGTATAGAGCTGAGGGTAGAGAACTCCTGGCCACCTGGTGACTGCAGGGAGGTCGGACTAGATGACCTTTGGAGGTCCCTTCCGGCCTGGACCAATCTATGAATCTATGAATCTATGAACCTGGAAGTTTTCTGTGGTCTCTAAGACACCCCCTCCACTGCAAGTCTAGGTGCATCAGCCAGGGGCCGAGACCTGAGAGGGAATAGGCCAAACCCCAGAGGAACCCACCCCTGTCCCCATCTGCTTCCCGTCTGCCTACCCCCCTTGGGCTGGAAGGGAGGTCTGACTCAGGGGCACAGCCTCAAGACCCAGCTGCTCTCCTGCCACCCAACTGTCAGAAACAGACAGTCCTTCCTGGGTGCTGCTATGCAGGCAAGGGAGGAAAATGCTGCAGTGAGAAAAATCCTTCCTGTTCTTGGGGATATTTATCAGAAGAATTGGTTTGGGGCTGTTTCTCATAACCTGTTGACCTCCACAGCCTTCTTCCACTCCTCCTGGTGAGCTCTGTATGGCTCCAGATTTCTGAAGACTCTGCCTTACTACTTACTCTGAAGACACTGCAATGAGAGGGACAATTTCCCTCTCACACCTTGCCCCAGCCCCAGCCTGCCCCCAGCCTCCATTCCCAGACTGGGGCTGCCAAGAGACCAACCATCGGATCTGAGCCCAGGCAGGCCTTTCTCATGGGAAATGGGGTCCCTGAGCCCGCAGATGGACAGTCTCTGCTGCTCGACTCTCCCCAGCCTTGCCAAGAGCTGCCGCACACTTACTCTGGCTGTGTTGTCTCCAGCCAAGGGCCACTGTTTTCCCCTTCATTGTCCAGGGACAGCAGTGAGGCATCTCCTCCCCATCTCTCTTCCCCCAGGAGATGGCTTCCTCCCATCCTGGCTGTATTTTGGCCCTCTTCTGCTTAGTGGTTTTGAGCCAGGGGAAGCACAAGGATGAGTCACGCTAGAGCACTTAGGATATTTTGGACTGCTGCCTCACCTGGGTAGGAGGTAGAGGACCATTTGAGCCCAGTCTCTCCTCTCTCCCATGCCTCGACAAGGTGGCACTAGGGAAGTCAGGGCCTAAAAGCCCTCTGCAGTCCCCCAGTCCACATGGGAAACCCACTGGTGAAGTACCCCCAGCAGGGACCCTAGGACGGAAGCTGAGAAACCAGAAGGGTCAACGTGGAAGCCAAGTGTGGTGTGAACAGATAGAGTCATTGGCCAGAGGGAAAGGAAGAGCAAGAAGGAGTAATGGGATGAACACCTCTGGGGTATAGGGGTTGTCTTTGAAGACACCTTCTCCATAGAGCCTTCCTACACAGGACACCATCACTACGTCCACCTGTACCACTTAACCACTGCTGCTCCCATTGGAGTAACCAGAGAAAGGAGCTTGACTTCAGAATGCTCCATTGCTTCGACTTCCCTGTGTTCCTATACCCAGCTCTCCTCCACTGGCAGCAGCTCGCTGCAAACACACTGCACAAGGAGCTTGTGTGAGAACAGCAGGAGCCTGTTCTTCAGCTGGTGCTCACAGACCAACACTGTGCAGGCAGCACGAGGCAGTTCTGCACCAGGGTTACGTCTAGACTGGGAAATACCCTCAAGTCAAACCCAGGACAAGACAGCCATGAGCTGTGCTGCTCAGGTATGGTCCAAGAGTCTCACCTTATCGTACCTGCTGCAGTCTCTGCCTTTGTCCTTGTCCTGGTTTCAGTTGGGATAGAGTTAATTTTCTTCCTAGTACCTCCTGTGTTTTTGATTTAGTATGAGAATAACAGGACAAGGACAAGGACAAGCTGGCCAAAGGAACATTCCATACAATAGATGTCATGCTTAGTATATAAATGGGAGTTGACCGGTGGGACGGGATCATAGAATAGTTTGGGTTGAAACAGGGCAGATTGAGCAGGGACATCTTCAACTAGATCATGTTGCTCAGAGCCCTGTCCAACATGATCTGGAATGTTTCCAGGGATGCGGCATCTCTCACCTCTCTGGGCAACCTGGGCCAGTGTTTTACCACCCTCAGCACAAAAATTTTCTTCCTTATATCTAGCCTGAACCTATTCTCTTTTAGTTTAAATCCATTACCCCTTTTCATATAGGCTCAGGCCCTGCTGAAATGTTTGTCCTCATCTTTCTCATAAGCCACAATGTCTACAACTCTCCCGTCATCCACCCAGACTGTCATTCTGTCTTAGAAGGCTATCAGATTGGTCCAGCATAATTTCCCCTTGGTTAATCCATGTTGATCACTCCTGAAAACCTTCTTTTCCTCCACATGCTTAGAGGTGACATCCAGGATGAGCTGTTCCATCACCTTTCCAGAGATGCAGGTGAAGCTGACTGGCCTGTAGTTTCCCAGGTCCTCCTTCTTGCCCTTTTAGAAGACTGGCGTGACATTGGCTTTCCTCCAGTCCTCAGGCACCTCTTCTCTTCTTCATGACCTTCCAAAGATAATGGAGAGCAGCTTTGCATTAACATCTCGGCAGCCAGCTGCCTGAGAACTCGCAGGTGCATCCCATCGGGGCGCATGGATTTGTGGGTGTTGAGTTTGCCTAAATGATCTCTAATCCAATTATCCTCAACCAAGGGAAAGTCTTCCTTTCTCCGGACTCTCTCTTACCTCCAGGGTCTGGGATTCCTGAGGGCCAGCCTTAGCATTAAAGACTGAAGCAATGGCGGCATTCAGCATCTCCGTCTGCTCTGTATCCTTTGTCACCACGGTACCCACCTCATTCAGCAGTGGGTTGACATTTTCCCTAGTCCTCCTTTTACTACTGATGTACTTGAAGAAGCCCTTTGTGTTACCCTTGACATCCCTTCCAGGTTAATTCCAAGTAGGCCCTAGCCTTCCTCGTTGCATCCCTGCATACTCTGGCAATGTTCCTATACTTCTCCCAAGCGGCCAGTCCCTTTTTCCACCTTCTGTGAACTTCCTTCTTCCGACTGAGTTTTTCCAGGAGCTCCTTGCTCATCCATGCAAGTCTCCTGCCTCCTTTGTTTGATTTCTTGCTCCTAGAGATGCACCGATCTTGAGTTGCACTTAAATATTAACCAGCTCTCTTGCACCCTGCTTCCTTCTAGAGCCTTAACCCATGGGATTCCTCCAAGTAGGTCTTTGAAGAGGCCAAAGTCAGGTCTCCTGAAGTCCAGGTTTGTAATCCTACTTTTTGCCCTGCTTCTTTTACTCAGGATCCTGAACTCCACCATCTTGTGGTCAACTGCAGCCAAGGCTACCCCCAACCTTCACATCCCCAACTAGTCCTTCTTTGTTTGTCAGCACAAGGTCCAGCAGCGCACCTCTCCTCATTGCTGGTTCCTCCAGCACCTGTGTCAAGAAGGGATCGTCAATGCTCTGCAGAAACCTCCTGGACTGTGTGTGCCGGGCTGTGTTGTCTTTGCACTAAATGTCAGAGTAGTTGAAGTCCCCCATGAGAACCGGGGCCTGTGATTGCGAGGCTATTTCCTGCTGTCTGTAGACGGCCTCATCAACTTTTTCCTCCTGATCCGGTGGTCTGTAGTAAACACCCAGAACAGTGTCACCCATATTAGCATGCCCCTTAGTTCTTACCCATAAACTCTCAACACATTTGTCATTGTCGTGGTTTGGCCTCAGACGGCAACAAAGAACCACATGGCTTGCTCAGACAGGACCCCCCACAGCCACCACGGCCATGAGGGGAGAATCAGAAGAAAGCAGCAAAACTCATGGGTTGAGACAAAGGCAATTTAACAGAACAGCAAAGGGAACAAAAAACAACAACAACAATAACACTGACAGAAGAATATACAACCACGAGTACGATACCACCCCTTGCCGACCAGACCCGGGATGCCCTCAGCCCACTCTGCTCCCCCATGATGAATTCCTGTCCCTCCCCTTCCCTGGCTACCTCCAGCTACCCCCGGGCATGGCTCCCATGGGATGGGATACCTGTGTCCCTGCTAGATCCTGGAGAGAATTAACCCAATCCCTGCCAGACCCAGGACATCATCCACCCCTTATTCCATACCATTCCATGCCATGCCCAGATCCTACAGTTTCCAATTAAATGCTATCAGTTTCCCCTGACATATATATATATGTACATATATATATCCGTGCAGGTATAATGTCCTTAGTCTGTGGGCCACCACTCTAAAATGTCCGTTGCGTTCATTTAATCCATGACTTTGAGCTCCATCTGTTAGAACAGTCCCTCAGGGCATGCAAGATGGTGTGTGTGGGGCTGGACTGTCACATGCTGTATTTCTGGGGCTTGCAGCTGACATATCCGGTGCAGCTCATGTCCATGGTCCGTGGGTTGAAGATGTTGATCTCAATAAAGTTGCTGGGCGCCAGCTGCTGAGGTCAGTTCTGATCCCTTCACTGCTGCACTTTACTCGGTTTTTCATCAGAGTCCATTTGTCATTAGTTTGGGTGATTCTTACTATAGTACAACCAATAGCAGTTACAGAAATGAGATGTAGAGTGGCAGGGTCATTTAGCAATTAACATCATACAGTTTCATTCATTGGCTATTCTCACCCAAAATCAGGTCCCCGTGAGGTACACATCGAACTTCCTCATCCTTCCGCATCACCCACCAAGTGCACCCAGGTCCTTGAGCAAAGGCAATCCCACAGACAGGTTTGCCTCTGCCTGAGGCAGGACTAACCCAGACTGTCTTCCCTAACATTCTTCATGTGCACTAAGGGGACTTTATCTCCCTCCACAGTACGTGGAGGCTTTGATTAGGCAGGGCTAGCTTGGTTGGTAGATCCCCTGGTGTTAACTACCCAGGTAACCTTTGTTAAATGTGTATCCCAATGTTTTAAAGTCCCACCACCCATTGCTCTCAGTGCAGTTTTTAACAGTCCATTGTACTGGTCTATCTTCCCAGAGTCTGGTGCACATTGGAGGATGCAATAGACCCATTCAATACCATGCTCTTTGGCCCAAGTGTCAATAAGACTGTTTCGGAAATGAGTCCCGTTGTCCGACTCAGTTCTCTCTGGGGTGCCATGTCGCCACAGGACTTGCTTTTCAAGGCCCAGGATGGTGTTCCGGGTGGTGGCATGGGGCACAGGATATATTTGCAGCCATCCAGTGGTTGCTTCCACCATTGTGAGCACATGGCGCTTGCCTTGACGGGTTTGTGGGAGTGTGATATAATCGATCTGATAGGCCTCCCCATATTTGTATTTCAGCCATCATCCTCCATACCAAAGAGGCTTTAATCGCTTGGCTTGGTTTATTACAGTGCGTCTCATATTTACGGATGACCTGTGCAACAGTGTCCATGGTCAAGTCCACCCCTCGGTCATGAGCCCATCTGTATGTAGCGTCTCTTCCTTGATGGCCCAAGGAGTCATGGGCCCATCGAGCTATGAATAATTCACCCTTATGTTGCCAGTTCAAATCCACCTGAGCCACTTCAATCTTAGCAGCCCGATCCACCTGCTGGTTGTTCTGATGTTCCTCAGGGGCCCGGCTCTTGGGTACACAGGCATCTACATGACATACTTTCACAAACAGATTCTCTACCCGGGCAGCAATTTCTTGCCACAATTCAGCAGCCCAGACAGGTTTGCCTCTGCGCTGCCAATTGCTCTGCTTCCACTGCTGTAACCACCCCCACAAGGCATTTGCCACCATCCATGAATCGGTGCAAAGTACCAGCCATTTTTCCCGTTTGGCAATGTCTAAAGCCAACTGAATTGCTTTCACCTCTGCAAACTAGCTTGATTCGCCTTGTCCTTCAGTGGCTTCTGCAACTCGTCTTGTAGGACTCCACACAGCAGCTTTCCACTTTCTATGCTTTCCCACAATCCAGCAGGACCCATCAGTGAACAGGGCATATCTCTTCTCATTTTCTGGTGGTTTATTATACAGTGGAGCCTCTTCCACACGCATCACCTCCTCCCCTGGTGATATTCCAAAATTCTTGCCTTCTGGCCAGTCCATAATCACCTCTAGAATTCCTGGGAGACTGGGGTTTCCCATTCGAGTTTGCTGCGTGATCAGTGCAATCCACTTACTCCATGCAGCACCCGTTGCATGATGTGTGGCAGGGACCCTTTCTTTGAACATCCAACAGCACCGGCAGTTGAGGTGCCAAGAGGAGCTGTGCTTCTGTACCAACCACTTCTGAAGCAGCTCAAACCCCTTCATATGCTGCCAGTATCTCCTTTCCTGTCAGAGTATAGCAGGCTTCGGATCCTCTGTATCCCTGACTCCAAAATCCTAGCGGTCAACCCTGTGTCTCCCCTGGCACTTTCTGCCAGAGGCTCCAGGTGGGGCCGTTCTCCCCAGCTGCGGTGTAGAGCATGTTTTTAACATCTTGTCCTGCCCGGACTGGCCCCAGAGCTACTGCATGGACTATTTCCTGTTTAATTTGTTCAAAAGCTTGTCACTGCTCAGGACCCCATTTAAAATCATTCTCCTTCTGGGTTACTTGATACAGAGGGCTCACAATCAGACTGTAATCTGGGATATGCATCCTCCAAAACCCCACAATGCCTAGGAAAGTTTGTGCTTCCTTTTTACTAGTTGGTGGAGACATAGCTGCTATTTTATTGATCATGTCCATTGGGATCTGATGGTGTCCATTTTGCCATTTTATTGCTAAAAACTGGATCTCCTGTGCAGGTCCCTTGACCTTACTTCGTCTTATGGCAAAACCAGCTTTCAGAAGGATTTGAATTATTTTATTCCCCTTCTCAAAAACTTCTTCTGCTGTGTTGCCCCATACGATGATGTCGTCAATGTACTGCAGATGTTCCGGAACTTCACCCTGTTCCAGTGCAGTCTGGATCAGTCTATGGCAAATGGTGGGGCTGTGTTTCCACCCCTGGGGCAGTCGGTTCCAGGTGTACTGGACACCTCTCCAAGTGAAAGCAAACTGTGACCTGCACTCTACTGCCAGAGGAATTGAGAAGAATGCATTAGCGATATCAATTGTGGCATACCACTTGGCTGCCTTGGACTCCAGTTCATATTGAAGTTCTAACATGTCCGGCACAGCAGCACTCAGCGGTGGCGTGACTTCATTCAGGCCACAATAGTCCACAGTTAGCCTCCACTCTCCATTAGATTTCCGCACCGGCCATATGGGACTGTTAAAGGGTGAACGAGTCTTGCTGATCGCTCCTTGAATCTCTAGTTGACAAATCAGCTTATGGATGGGGATCAGAGAATCTCGGGTAATTCAATATTGCCACCGATGAACCATTGTGGTAGAGATCGGCACCTGTTGTTCTTCGACCCTCAACAACCCCACAACAGAAGGGTCCTCCGAGAGACCAGGCAAGGTAGACAACTGTTTAACTTCCTCCGCCTCCAAGGCAGCTATGCCAAAAGCCCACCGGTACCCTTTTGTGTCCTTAAAATACCCTCTTCTGAGATAATCTATACCAAGGATGCATGAAGCGTCTGAGCCAGTCACAATGGGATGCTTCTGCCACTTATTCCCAGTTAGGCTCACTTCAGCTTCCAGGACAGTCAACTCTTGGGATCCCCCTGTCACTCCAGAAATACAAATGGGTTCTGTCCCTCTATAGCTTGATGGTATTAGGGTACACCGTGTGCCTATGTCCACTACAGCTTTATACTCCTGTGGGTCTGATGTGCCAGGCCATTGAATCCACACCGTCCAATAAACCTGGTTGTCCCTTTCCCCCACCTGGCTGGAGGCAGGGCCCCTCTAATACTAGTCATAGTACCCATTACTCATTTCTTGCAGAAATGATTTGGAAGTTCCTTCAAGGGGATCAGAAGTAAGCTCAGGCCTTCTATTCTGTCTGGGGAACTGCACATTGGAAACTGGGGCGGCACTTTTCCTGGAAAGATCCCCTTTTGTGGTTGCAATTCCTGGACCCATGCCCGTAGGATCGAAGTAGGTTGTCCATCCCATTTCCTCATGTCCTCTCGGTGGTCACACAGGCAGAACCACAGGGTGCTTCGTGGTGTGTACCCCCTGTATTCTCTGTCTTGAGTGGAGAAACGTCTGTTCCTAACAGCTGAGATACTGGCTCGTACAGGTGGGGAGGACATATTCTCTTCAAGTTGCTGGACCTTCCAGGACAGTTTCTCCACAGCTGAGACGAGGGGAGAAGAGAGACTTTCTTCATAATGCTGAAGTCGGGCAGCCACCTCATCCGCCATTGGTCCCTCTTCGCCTTTCCATTCCATCACTGCCAATGAGTTGGCATATGACAATGGTGCGCTCCGTACAAACTTCTGCCACATGGACCTTGTGCATCAGGATCTGTGGGTAACTGTGCATTGCCCAGGTCATGATAAATCATCTCCCGCATGGCTAATTCTCTCAGGTACTGGATACCTCTTTCCATGGTGGTCCACTTGCTCAGATGACATACAACATCTTCACTGAAGGGGTACCTTTCCCTCACACCTGACAGGAGTCGCCTCCAGAGGCTGAGGGCTTGTGTCTTTTTCCCAATTGCCTTGTCAATGCCCCCTTCTCTAGACAGAGATCCCAGTTGCCTGGCTTCCCTACCCTCCAATTCCAAGCTACTGGCTCCGTTATCCCAGCACCGGAGCAGCCAGGTGACAATGTGCTCGCCTGGAAGTCGGCTGAAATCTTTTCGCATCTCCCGCGGCTCGCTCAGGGACAGGGATCGAGTGATTATCTCTGGTTCTGCCTCTTCCTCTTGTTCTCGTGATGACCCTGGATCGTCGTCATCCCTCACTAAGTGAACTGATTTCTTGGTGTATCTCTCTTCTGGATAGGGGCAACTGATACAGGCACAGGTTGGTTTTCTGGTTCAGTTGCAGTGCCTGCCACTGGGGTTGGAGTAACCACAGTGCCTGCCACTGAGATTGGAGTAGCCACAGCACCTGCTGCAGGGGTTGGAGTAGCCACAGTGCCTGCTGCAGTGCCTACCACTGGGGTTGGAGTTTCCACAGTGTCTGTCGCAGGGGTGGCAGTAGCCACACTGCCTGTCGGCCTGGTTTCCATCTCTTTCTCCTGAGGATGCTGCACAATATTGAGCAATGCTTCGTAGATACTGGCCAGGGCCCAGCACAATGTGATGAGTTGTGCCTCTCTGGAATAGTCACAGCATTTTCCTTTCAAATATTCTATCACTTTATCAGGGTCCTGTAATTGTTCGGGCGTGAAATCCCAGACCATTGGAGGTAAAAAACTCTCTAGATACCTGCCCGTGTTCTCCCACATGCCATGCCACCCATGACTCTCCAGCCTCGGGGCAGATCTCTGGGTGGTAGTCTTAAATAGTTGCTTAAGCCTAAACAAAAACTCAAGCATATTCAGGAGACCTAGCAATAGGACCAAGCTGGTTTGCGTGTCCCAAGAGTATTCAAAATTCTCAAAAACTGGCATACCCGACACAAAAGTGAAAAGGGAGGTGAAAGAGCTGGGGAAAGTATCCTCCCCTGCTTCCCCCATAGACTGAGTGTGATTATTAATGAATTCCCTGAGGTATGGGCAGGAAAGCAGTGCCAAATAAACTCCCCAACATAACCATCTGAACAGTGATGCTATCATATCATAAATTGATATCACACAGGACAGCAAAATTATAATCCTGAGCCCTCTCCCAGAGGTGATAAACATCATCACAGGGAGTACATAGAACACATAAGAATTTTCTTAACACAGCCATGAAAACAAATGAAGCAACATTGTGCCCAGCAACTAATACAATAAATACATATAACATATTCGTTTTAACACGCTCCGGTCAGATCTGTCATTATCTCAACCCTCCAAGTGCCCCACACTGGGCACCAAAAAGGACCGTTGTGGTTTGGCCTTAGACGGCAACAAAGAACCACATGGCAGACGCTCGCTCAGACGGGACCCCCCATGGCCACCACGGCCGTGAGGGGAGAATCAGAAGAAAAAGGCAAAACTCGTGGGTTGAGACAAAGGCAATTTAACAGAACAGCAAAGGGAACAAGAAACAACAACAACAATAGAGAGGAATATACAACCCCAATTACGATACCACCCCTTGCCAACCAGACCCGGGATGCCCCAGCCTGCTCTGCTCCCCCATGATGACTTCCTGTCCCTCCCCTTCCCCAGCTACCTCCAGCTACTCCCTGGTCATGGCTTCCATGGGATGGGATACCTGTGTCCTTGCTAGATCCTGGGGAGAATTAACCCTATCCCTGCCAGACCCAGGACAGTCATCCACCCCTTGGCAGAGCTCGATACGTTCCAGTTGCTCTCTCACATAAAGAGCAACTCCATCACCTCACCCTGCTGGCCGGTCTTTCCTAAAAAGTACATAGCTATCCCTGACAGCGTTCCAGTCATGTGAGCTATCACACCATGTCTCTGTAACTGCAGTGAGATCATGGCCCTGTGTGGCTGAACAGGATTGTGGAAGAAGCAAGGCCAGAGAAAGGAATAGAAGCAGCAGAAACACTGGCAGGGGACGACCCACCAACAGCGCCTAACAACAACTCTACTGATTGAGGGGAATTCCGCCTGTCTGGCAGTTGGGACGTGTGTTGTCTGGCAGTTGGGGGTTGCAGGGGCGTGTTGTCTGGGAAAGGAGATATTTGGTATTATATAAACTGCATGTTTGTTGTAATAAACGATTCTGGTTGCACTGCCGACCATGGTCCGTGCCTTCATACGCTACAGCCCTGTGACCACACACAGAGCTCTGGTTCTTCCTGTTTATTCCCCATGCTGTGTGCCCTGGTGTACAGGCATTTCCAAGAGGCCATTGAGTGTGTGGGTTTCCCTGGAGGGGAGCAAGAGGATCCACCACAGCCATTCACACCCTTGAGGTGGTTGGCCTTCTGGAACTCAACTTGTGAGTCAGCTAAGGAACATTTGTGGCTGCTCTGGTTTTTCTGGCTTATTCCCCAGTTGGATGGGGTGGCGCAAGCATTGCCATCTTGGACCCCCTGTCCATCTTTCTCCCCCCACCCCTGCCGAATTCCTCAGTTTAAAGCCCACCTCACCAAGTTGTCCATCCTGCTGCCAAAGATTCCCTTGCCTCTTGTAGACAGGTGCATCCGATCCCTCTCTGACGAGCCATATTCATCAAAGAACGTGCCATTGTCATAAAAGCCAAAACCGTCATGATGGCACCAGCCGCAAAGCCATATGATATGCATTATCCATCTGTTTCTGGCTGCTCCCTTTCCTCTAACTGGTAAAATGGAGAAGATGACTTAGGCATCATTTTTTTTCACTTGCACCCCCAGGGCTTTACAGTCTTCCTTAATTCTGCCCATGTTCTGGCTTGCAGTGTCATTCATGTCCACACACAAGAGTAACAAGAGGGGATAGTCCGTGTTCTTTACAAGTTGTAGCACCCTCTCAGCCATATCTCGAACCATAGCTCCTACGAGGCAGCACGCTTCACATGACTACCTGTCAGGACAGCAGATGGGTGCCTCAGTGCCCTTTCACAGGGAGTCACCCACCACTAGCACTCGTTGTTTTTTACAAAAAAACAGCGTGTAAAAAACTGTGTGCTGCTGCTGCAGGTCCTCCTGGAAGACCTTGCTTTTGGGTGTCTGTAGCTGTTAAAGCTTCATACCTGTTTTTTGTTGTGATGCCAGAGGGTGGGGGTTGAAGTGTAGTCCTGCTTTTGTGGGACACCAGGGTCTAAGGTGCCTCATTCTCAGTGATATCTGCTACAGGACCATGGTGATGAAACCACCTGTCTCAGCTCCTCTGATACTACGCAACCTTGTAATAATTTCTTGCAACACAGTCACCTGACATAACAGATCATTAGATTTTGACACCTAATGTATAAAATAAAAAGATCAAAAGTTCAGAAATAGAAGATCCCTTCTACTTGGAAAAGTTCTTATTGTTTCTGTTGGCCCTATCCCTGAGTTTCTCAAGGTGCAGTCGGACTGAAGCTCAATTGTGCCAGCTGTTAGTGTGAGGTGCAGATGACTAATCTGACTTGTGGTGTCACTAACAAGAACACAGCATGAGGATTTTAAAGGACAGGACAGAAAATAAACTAAAAAAGGAGGTACTAGCCAAATGAAATTGAAAGCTAAGGTAGATGTTACCATGGTGACCACCCCAGAAACACCAAATGAGGGGACAAAACAAGCAAAACCAGGACCAGTGAGGAAAGGATAAACTGAGATAGGCTGTTTGTCTGGGAAGGCATGAGGATGATTAAAGGGAAAAACTTGGTAGGTGCAAAAGAGAGAAAAAGAATACAAGGTGAAGCCAAGGATAAAGACATGGCTGACTCTCCTGGTTTCCTCCTGGAAGGTGTGGGGAGGCTGTTCTATAGTCTCCCCAAAGCGGGCTTTTCTTCTGACTGAACAAATCCAGCAGTCTTAGCCTCCCATAGTGAGAAAGCTGACCTTACAAATGCATGCCTGAGATTTTTAAGGCTCTTCCAAACCTGTTGGCTTCTCTTGGATCTGCAAAGGACTTCAGAGTTGTGAGAATACCATCACCCTCCTGCCATGGCTTTCTGCATGTGTTGCTCTCACTTGTAATCATGATGTCATGCACAAGTGTCGAAGGCTGTCAGGAGGGCCCAATCTGAAGAAGCAGTCATTCACAATCTTTGAATTTTAAACATTTCAGGCTCATGAGACCACATCACACTACTAGAAGCTAGTGCCATGCTTGGTGCTAACCCACATGTGGAGGAGGAGTTCATGACTCCAAGAATCAAAGTAGCTATCATTAGTAATGAGAGAACACCAAAACATTCAGGTCGGAAGGGACCTTAGAAGTCTGAGTCCAATATTCCCCTCACATCAGGATAAGCACTGAATTCCCACTGAGTTCCTCATGCCTTTGTCCAAAACCGTCCTGAAAATGTTTTGAAATGGGAGCTTTGTCTAAGATCATCAGGGACTCCTGGGTACCCTCTGAAGAAGATGGGGGTGCCAGATAAGGAGAGCCACAGGATTCCTTGACTCCCAGCAAGCTGCTAGCAACCTCTGGTAGCTTCTAAATAACTCCTTCTGATATCCTTGAACAAAAGGTACATTGCTGAGAGGCTACCAAAGCTATTCCAGCCCTTGGACTGTTACTACCTGCTGATCTTCCAAGTAGAATCATAGAATCATAGAATGGTTAGACATCATCAAGTCTAACTTCCTGCTATGGGCAGGAACATCATCGAGTTCCAACTTCCTGCTATGGGCAGGGACACCTCTCACCAGACCAGGTTGCACATCCAGCCTGGCCTTGAACACCTCCAGGGATGGGGCAGCCACAGCTTCTCTGGGCAACCTGGGCCAGGGTCTCACCGCCCTCACAGGAAAGAATTTCTTGCTAATATCTAATCTAAATCTCCCCGCTTCCAGTTAGAAACCATTACCCCTCGCCCTATAGCTTCACTCCCTGATCAAGAGTCCCTCCCATCTCTCCTGTAGGCCCCCTTAAGAGACTGGAAGGCTGCTATGAGGTCTCCCCAGAGCCTTCTCTCCTCCAGCTGAACTTCAATTCTCTCAGCCTGTCCTCATAGGAGAGGTGTTCAATCCCTCTAATCGTCTTTGTCGCCCTCCTCTGGACCTGCTCCAACAAGTCCATGTCCTTCCTGTGCTGAGGACTCCAAAGCTGGACATGGTACTCCAGGTGGGGTCCCACAAGACCAGAGTGGAGGGGCAGAATCCCCCCCCTCGCCCTGCTGGCCACGCTTCTTTTGAAGAAAGCTGAATGCAAATAGCTTGTTCAGGCTGTGTCTGCTCAAGCTGCCAGTACTTTTAAAGAAAAATAGTCAAACAGTCAAGAGGGATTAGAGGGTGACACATCCAGTGACAAGAAAATTACTACCCTCAGGTTGAGAAATCATTTGCTAGACACCCATTGACTATCCAGTGTCCTTGGAAGGAATCAACTTAAGAAAATTAAAGGACCTGAAAGTCATCTTACTCTTCTATGATGTTTTGCATTGAGTTGTACAATGCTTGCCAGACTTGACATAAATAAATTAAAAACAAAACTAAAACCATATACACTAGGAAACTTTCATGACCCATATGGACAAAGCCAGGAGTAATGTGGCCTGAATTCATTGTGCAGCCTGCTTTGAGCAAGAAGGTAGACTGGAGACCTCCCAAGTCCATTCCTATTTGAATGGTTTCCTGAGTCTACATAACATTTGTTCTAAACTGACTTGCTGATAAGATGGAAAACCAAGATTGAGACTGATTCATTGAGCTTTTTTCAGTATCTCCTTTAGAATGATATGAATCGTCTTCCAGATTTTCCCTGTGTCTCTCCAGTGCTGGTAAGTGAGCCTACAGCATCATCAGAGGTGTTTGATGCCTGGCACGATGTGACAATAATCCTCCCCTCTGGAGGATCACCTTGTCTTTTCATGATTGCATCACAGTGGAGAGGTTGTGAAACAACCTCCAGAGGATGGGATGCATAAGAGAGTTCCTAGGCATCCTTCAGATGATGTTTCCTCAAATACTCTACCATGTCTTTAATCTCAGAGTTTGACTGCTGCTTGACATATTCATTGAGGTTTAAACTTTGGAAGAGAGTTCTTGCTGGCCTGGTTTGCGCTTGTGTCCCTTTAATTCCTTTTAAGTCTTGATACTTGAGTGTGTGACGCATCACAGAAACACAGAAACAAAGGCAGACCAGAATGAAGAGGACTTACCAGGTCATCAAGATGGATGGATATTATGTGTTACGGTCCTTACCATGTATGACCAGTGCAAGTAAATGCCTCAAATGCCTCTTGAGTTGTCCTCAAGACTTGCTCATGGTTAGGCAGGAAGCAAGTAGTCTGCTTGGGCTCACCCATATCTCATGCAGGCATTTTAAGCTGATCTAGTTTCCCACACTTACATTAAATAAAAAACAAACAAACAAGCAAGCAAACAAACAAAAAAAACAAAAAAAAAAAGAAAAGAGAAAGAATTGTCATGTCTAGGCAGTGAATCAACCTGTTTTCAAAGCAATAATTGAAAATCCAAGGGAAAAAGCGTTCATGCACAGAGAGGTCCAACATATCTGGGTGTGAGACCCCCCGGAGGGGTCACTGGGAGAGCCTCGCAGGATGATGTTGCAGGCTGAGGATGGGGGGGGATTGGCTCCTCTGGGAAACTGAAACTCGTTGATAGTTTTCTAGTTTTGAGCCCAGCCCTGGGGAGAATGAAAAATGGTGTTTTTGAAGGTAAATGAGCCAGAAAGCACGAAACACCAAGATTTGTGGGGAGATGAAAGCAGTTCCCAGACACAGTGAGAACAAGCACAACTTTTCCAAGTACTTTCCCCGCACCATTTGATATGGGAACAAGATCCAGGCATTTGCGTGTTTTGAGCCCGGCCCTGGGGAAAATGAGGGCCCCAAGGATGGGGAAGCGGCTCTTCCAGGGGTGGCGCATCTTGGTTGGAGACGACTTGGTCGGTGGAATAGTACAGTGCTATCTATGTCTTTCTGTAACTTAGATAATTTAACACTGCCTTCCGTGATAGGCAGTTATCTTGTTGATACCTTCCAAATAGGCATACCACTTATGGACGGTAGGTTTTGGGGCAATGCCTGCAGGTGGCGCTATACCCGTATGAAGTAGGTCTAAAAGGTGGAAGGGGCCCTTGATAATCACATTCTGATCTCTCTCCTAATGTGTTCAGCCACTTCTATGGCTTGGGTTAAACCCTTTTCAAGACCCGAATACCACATCTTGGTATCATTAAAAGAATGAGAGCTGAATACCAATGGCATCTCAGGCCCATCTGGTCCTTTTTGCCACAAATTACAATGAGAACCACGCTCACTGAATCCCCATTCCACAAAAATGGGATCAGATGGATGTATCAGGCCTATTTGCTGGAACAACCTCAATTCTCTGATCAAGGTCTTCAATGCCTTCGACTGTTGTTCAGTCCATTCTCATTTTTTTCCCTTTCTCAATAGGTTATACAATGGGTGAGCAATAATCGAAAAAACAGGGACATGTTTGTGCCAATAACACAAACTCCCCAACAGCTGCTGTAACTCCTTTCTGTTAGATGGTTCCTGCCCCTGCTCTATTTTCTCCAGTGTGTCTGAAGGAATGGAAGAATCCTTTTATCCACTAGACCCCTAAGCAGGGCCCTGACACTTAGACAAACGAAGTCCTAGAGTTATTAATTTTCCTCACACACCTTCCAGAGTGCACTTGACATCCTGTAAATTGTCTCCCCCATCAGTATGTCATCGATATATTGATAGATGGTAACACCCCAGTGGGCTAGAAGCTTCTGCTAAAACCTTTGCCAAGGCATTATGGGTGATAGCAGGGGAGTGCTTATAACCCTGGGGCAGCGTGTTAAAGGTACACTGTACTCATTTCCAAGTAAAGGCAAATTTAGCCTTGTCACATTCCAACAGTAGAATCATAAAAGAATGAATGGAGTTAAATCCAGTTGGCAGCCGGTCACGAGTGGTGTCCCCCAGGGCTCGGTATTGGGGCCGGTTCTCTTTAACATCTTTATCAATGATCTGGACAAGGGGATCGAGTGCACCCTCAGTAAGTTTGCAGATGACACCAAGTTAGGTGGGAATGTCGACCTGCTGGAGGGTAGAAAGGCTTTGCAGAGGGATCTGGACAGGCTGGATCGATGGGCCGAGGCCAATTGGATGAGGTTCCACATGCTGGGTCCTGCACTTGGGTCACACCAACCTCATGCAGCACTACAGGCTGGGGGAAGAGTGGCTGGAGAGCTGCCTGGCAGAAAAGGACCTGGGGGGGTGTTTGTCGACTGTCGGCTGAACATGAGCCAGCAGTGTGCCCAGCTGCCCAAGAAGGCCAACAGCATCCTGGCCTGTATCGGGAACAGTGTGGTGAGTAGGACTCGGGAGGTGATCGTCCACCTGTACTTGGCACTGGTGAGGCCCCACCTCCAGTACTGTGTCCAGTTTTGGGCCCCTTACCACAAAAAAGACATTGAGGTGCTGGAGCAGGTCCAGAGAATGGCAACGGAGCTGGTGAGGGGTCTGGAGCACAAGTCTTATGAGGAGCGGCTGAGAGAGCTGGGGTTATTCAGCCTAGAGAAAAGGAGGCTGAGGGAAGACCTTATCGCTCTCTGCAACTCCCTGAAAGGAGTTCATAGCGAGGTGGGGGTCGGGCTTTTCTCCTGAGTAACAGGAGATAGGACAAGAGGAAATGGCCTCAAGTGGCTCCAGGGGAGGTTTAGATTGGATATTAGGAAAAAATTCTTCTCCGAAAGGTTTATCAAACATTGGAACAGGCTGGCCAAGGAAGCAGTTGAGTCTCCATCCTGGGAGGTATTTAAAAGATGGGTAGACATGGTGGTGAGGGACATGGCTTAGTGGTGGACTTGGCAGTGTTAGGATAATGGCTGGACTGGATCTGAAAGGTTCTTTTCAGCCTAGACGACAATGTCTCTGCTTAGACAGAGCTTCCAGAAGGGTTTTCTCCCTGAGCTTTCCACGGACTGAGTTGAGGCTAAACAGCCTGTAGTTTTCTGGATCCTCCTTCTTGTTCTTTCCAAAGGTAGATATGATGTTTGCCCTTTTCCAGTCTTCTGCAGCTTCCCTGGTGAACTGACCATTTCAAATAATAGCAATCAGCCATGCAATGACATTGGCCAGTTCTGTCAGCTTTCTAAGATATATTCTTATCCCGTTGATGTGAATATGGACCATTGGTTTAAATGCCTCCTAAGATAATTCTGCTCTTTCCGTGTAATCCTTCACACCTCCCCCCAGACTGTTCTGGGGGGCTTAGGGTCATGACTGGACTGGGGTCAAGACTCTGTGGTCAAAACTCAGGCAAAAACAAGTTGAATTACTCTACTTTTTCAATGTCTCTTGCTAATCGCCCTCTGTCCCATTAAGCAGTGGGTCCACGTTTTCCTTAGCTTTCTTTTCTGCTGACAAGAGCCTTTCAGGTTGCCTTCCACATCCCCCAACACTGTCAACTCCAGATGAACTTTGGTTTTCTTAACAATATTCCTCCTCAGCAGCCCATTGTTGCTTCCACCCTCTGATTTATTTCTTTTTACATATGAGTCAGGAGCTCCACCATCATCTTGCAGTGAGGTGCCGCTGCCATGAACTCACCCGCGACATGAAACTGATGCCACATTACTCTTCTGTGACCATCTGAGGAGGAGCTCACTTACTCCTATGGTTCCACGCTGATCATTCCTCCATCTCAAATATTCACTCCAGCATTCCATTACAGGCAACATGGTTCAGCAGGTCCTCCTGTGTGAATCCTCTAATTTAGTTGGGTCAAGTCTTTGAGGAAAATGGATATGGAAGGAAGAGGCACGCAACCATGCACAGGTTACAAACAGCTTCCATAATTGTGGCTGTAGAGAAGAAGGAAGTTATCCTTGAAGAGTCACACTGATCTTGTGCCACCTGGAGATGTCATCTTTCTCTCAACCTATAGGAAGACCTCCAAACGGTCTCTCAACTCAGTGCTCTCCTACAAACACCCCCATTCTTTACCTCCTCCTGACTTCTGCACACTCTGGCTTGTTGTTGGAATGTCAGACCACCCTTCTAAACAGGGGCAGAGCTCCCTGGCACACCCATGCACATCTCTCTGTAGTACAGGCCTTTCTCCATTTCATGCCATGACTCCATTTGCAACAAAATACTTCAAAGATTTTAAGATGTATTTCAGGCTTGCCTGTTGCTCTCTCACTCCTTCCTCTAGGTAACTGCAAAATTTCTCTTGAAGGGTGTTTGGAGTTATTGCCTCTATTTTTAGTACATAACCACTGGGCTCACATGTGTTTCAAGGCAACAGGTGATACCACACAGGCCTGAAAGCAAATGTGTTCCATGGCACTGATTGGTGTAAACACAAACTATCCCTCCCTGCTGGGCACACCAGTCTCCATTCCCACCATCAGATATCTTAGTTGCTCACTTCCCTTTTTGTTTCTTCTCACCTGACCGTGAGCTTTCATTGAGAGGCTGACAAATCAGTCCTGCGGAGTAAACGTATATTGTAGACAATAAAGTGAAACCCATGCAAGACACCTGTTTGCAATCTGGGTGAAAGGGATGGGCTTTGGGGTACTTTCTGGGTTCTCCCACTTCTTGTAACATCCCCAAACCAATGCAGTAAATGAAATTGTGGTACTGGGGAAAGAGGGGACTGGTGGAGAAAAGATGAGACCTTGAGCAATCCCAGCACATGTGTGTGGGATCACTCCTGGCAGTCTGGGTATGGCATGTCCATGTCTCTGCAGGCCTCAGAAAGCATGTTCCTCTCCATTACACGTTCACCATTTCAGCTTTTGGTTACTAAAATTTAGACAAACACATTGAATTTGCAATATCATACAGTCAGTTCATAGACGAGCTAAAGCCTGCAGTTGAAGGCTCCTGCTCTACCAGAGAACAAAATGCTCAGCCACCGCATTGAGACCTAATCAGCCAAACCCAAACAATACATTGTCCTGTGATTTTGAGCCCTTTTTCCTCAAGTGTCTGGCATTTCTCTTTGATGAAATTGTGGAGATGAATTTTTTTTTTCCAGCTCTGTGATAGATCCAGCACTTCCTGCTGCCTTGGGGGTATTTGTTTTACTTTTTCTGGGCAATTTCACTCAAACCTGCAGGGAATGTTTGGTATACCATGCCTTTGAGCCTATGCATCTGGGTGCTGAGAGCTCTGGGGAGGGAAATCTCCCAACTAGAGCCCCTTAAAGAAGGTGAGTCAGCAATGTCATCATCAGCCTTGATGTTGGCTGAGGGTGAGATATCAGATAAAACTTCCTTTTTGAAAGCGGCAGTTTCAGTATATGTCTCCATCTGCTCTTGAGAGTTGTGGTGTTTGTGCATCTGTCACAGCATGAGAGAGACAGAGTCACCTCTGGTGAGGGACCAGAACAGTGGACAGACAAGCTGGCAGGTAGAACAACTACAAATCCAAATTTCTTGCACAACTTTTTCCTGTGTTGAAAAGCCATCAGAAGCTGCAGAAAAATCATCAGGGTAGGTAACACTGTGGTGCTGTTAAGAGTAATTAATAAAGGTAATGCAAAGAGGGAAAAATGAAAGTTTTCAGTCATGCCGTCACCAGGTGTGCTTGTGAAATTGTCTGTGTTGGTACATGAATGTGAGAATATGTAACAATTGAATTCTTGCTCATCCAGAGGAAGGTTATTTTCCTATCAGCCCTTTAAAAGTATTTTGAGATGTGGGGTAGGTACCATTTATCAATATTGCATCTTGAAAACATCACAGAAGCTTACAAACACATTTCTAGGAAAAAAAAAAAAAACCACCCAACAGCTAGCATATTTAGATTTTTTTTTTTTCTATGTACACAGTATAAGCAATACCTCTGAGTTATATAAGACTTTTGTGGACCTCCCTGGATGTATATATCCAGAGATACAGGCAGAAGAGGAAATGTTTCTGTCTCTATCTCTCTCCTGTAGAAGAAAGAGAAAAGGATTTTCTTCTCTATTAAACATTTCAGAATTTAAGTTCACATTTTATTCTACATTGATATAAGTGGGCATTATTATAGCATGAGCTTAGTATAACTAGAAAGATAGATATTTTTATGTATGCCACTAAAACTTTCCATATAAAATATACCTGGACATTTATGTCACAAAATCTGATCCAATAGTGGGAAATCCAACTTGGTCATTTTCTGGGACAGGTCTGGTTCATGCCCTGATCTGACAGTAAGTTGGCATATTTTGCAAAAGAAAACCAGAATAAAATAGCTTTCCAGGGAACGAAATATTATGAATGCAAACATTCTGAATCCTTGTAAAGCATCTCATACTATAAAAAGGACCTTATAAAAAGGGACTAGCAAACACTTGTATGATTGCAATGCACTTGGTATTGATGTAATTGCAGCTGGTACAGTATAAAGGCTGTGTGAGTGTGCTGAAGTACTAGAGCCCAACGTGCAATGGATGCAAAGCAGCAAAGATGATGCAAGATATAGGTGTCTAATTTTCTGGACTGCTGGCATGGGGAACAATGGCACTCAGACTGGGCATATGTGTGTAAATACCATAGAATTATAGAATCATTTAGGTTGGAAAGGACCTTAAAGAACTTCTTGTTCTAACCCACCTGCCATGGACAGGGACACCTCCAGGCGGACACCTCCCTCCACATCCACGGACAAGTGAGCCACAGCTTCTCTGGGCAACCTGGGCCAGGGTCTCACCACCCTCACAGGAAGGAATTTCTTCCTAATATCTAATCTAAATCTCCCCTCTCTCAGTTTAGAACCACTATGCCTCGTCCTATAGCTACACTCCCTGATCAAGAGTCCCTCCCATCTCTCCTGTAGGTCCCCTTAAGAGACTGGAAGGCTGCTATAAGGTCTCCCCAGAGCCTTCTCTCCTCCAGGCTGAACAACCCCAGTTCTCTCAGCCATCTTCATAGGAGAGGTGCTCCAGCCCTCTGATCATGTTCGTGGCCTCCTCTGGACCCGCTCCAACAAGTCCATGTCCTTCCTGTGCTGAGGACTCCAGAGCTGGACACGGTACTCCAGGAGGGGCCTCATGAGAGCAGAGTGGAGGGGCAGAATCCCCCCCCTCGCCCTGCTGGCCACGCTTCTTTTGATGCAACCCAGGATGCGGGGGGCTTTCTGGGCTGCCAGCGCACATTGCCAGCTCATGTTGAGCTTCTCATTCACCAACACCCCCAAGTCCTTCTCCTCAGGGCTGCTCTCAAGCCATTCTCCCTCCAACCTGTATTTGTGCATGGGATTGCCCTGATCCAGGTGCAGGACCTTGCACTTGGCCTGGTTGAACTTCATGGGGTTTGCATGGGCCCACCTCTCAAGCCTGTCCTGGTCCCTCTGGATGGCATCCCTTCCTCCAGCATGTCGCATGTTGACGGCTCCACACAGCTTGGTGTCACCAGCAAACTTGCTGAGGGTGCACTCAATCCCACTGTCCACATCTCCGACAAAGATGTTAAACAGCACTGGTCCCAGTACTGACCCCTGAGGAATGCCACTTGTCTCTGGCTTCCCCTTAGACATTGAGCCGTTGACTGCAACTCTTTGAGTGCAGCCATCCAGCCAGTTCCTTATCCACCCAGTGGTCCATCCATCAAATCCGTGTCTCTCCAGTTTAGAGACCAGGATGTCACGCAGGACAGTGTCACTTTGTCCAGGTAGATGACGTCTGTTACTCTCCCCTTATCTACCAATGCTGTGGCAATATCATAAAAGGCCACCAAATTTGTCAGGCATGACTTGCCCTTGGTGAAACCATGTTGGCTGTCACCAATCACCTCCTTATTTTCCATGTGTCTTAGCAGAGGTTCCAGGAGGATCTGCTCCATGATCTTGCTGGGCACAGAGGTGAGACTGACCGGCCTATAGTTCCCTTGGTCTTCCTTTTTTCGCTTTTTGAAAATGGGGGTTATGTTTCCCCTTTTCCAGTCAGCGGGAACTTCACCAGACTGCCATGACTTTTCAAATATAATGGAAAGCGGCTTAGCATCTTCATTTGCCAGCTTTCTCAGGACCCGTGGATGGATTCATCAGGTCCCATGGACTTATGCACCTTCAGGTACCTTAGATGGTCTCAAACCTGATCTTCTCCTACAGTGGGTGGTTCTTCATTCTCATAGCCCCTCTTTTTGCTTTCTGCAACTTGGGTGGTGTGGTTAGAGGCCTTACTGGTGAAGACCGAGGCAAAAAAGTCATTCAGTACCTCAGCCTTCTCCATATCCTGGGTGGCCAGATCTCCCATTTCTTTCCAGAGAGGGCCCACATCTTCCCTAGTCTTGCCTTTATCCCTGACATACTTACAGAAGTTTTTCTTGTTATTCTGATGTCCCTGGCCAGATTTAATTCTGTCTGGGCTTTAGCTTGTCTAATCTAGTTCCCGGCCACTTGGACAGTTTCTCTATATTCCACCCAGTCTACCTGTCTTTGCTTCCACCCTCTGTAGGCCTCCTTTTTGCTTTTGAGCTTATCCAGGAGCTCCTTGTTCATCCATGCAGGCCTCCTGGCTTTTTTGCCTGACTTCTTTCTTGGGATGCACCGCTCCTGAGCTTGGAGGAGGTGATCCTTGAATAGTACCCAGCTTTCTTGGGCCCCTCTCCCCTCCAGTACTTTTTCCCAAGTTACCCTGCCAAGCAGGTACCTCAAGAGGCCAAAGTCTGCTCTCCTGAAGTCCAGGGTAGTGAGCTTGCAATGGCACCAATGACACAGACAGACTTGGAACTACGGGCCAGTCAGCCTTGATCCATGGGAGTACAATGGAGCAGCTAATCCTGGAAACCATTTCCAGGAACATGAACAACAAGAAAATGATCAGGTTTATTTAGCACGAGTTCTCCAAGGGGAAGCCATGCTTGATTGACCTTCCCACTTCTCATCCTTCTACGTGCCCTTCTGCATAAAGTGCTGCTTCTGCCAAGAGCTGAGCCCAGCAGAAGTAGGAGCTGAGCCTCAGCGGTGTCCTGGCCCCTCTGCATGGGCCCTGCACAACAGTCTACTCTGCTAGACGTTGTGTCCTTGACTGCAGACTCTTTGCCGCTCTCCGTAAAGCTAGTGAAGTAGCAACTGGAAGCCGAGCACAGTTCTCTGTATAGCTCCCACTAACACCCAAGCGAATCCCTTCCCAGAAGACCATGAAACCACCCAAGTGTCCCCCGGATGCTCTTGACTGAGCTCACAAATGCCACTACTGCCTCGTCCTCCTGTCTTCAGCAGTATCATCACAACTCTCACAGTCCTTCTGTTTCAATCCTTGGCTCTTCTGATTCACAGCTTGCTTTTTGTCTTAGGTCTTAGTTATAGTGTTAACTCAGAGGCTTCTGGATGGAGGGAAAACGTGTGACTCAGAGTGGCCCAGCAACAGTCAAGAGGAGCAGTGGACATGGGGCATGCTACCCAATATGTGCTCCCATCCTATTCTGTTACTGCTACAGAAAGAAGTGTCTGTAGATGTGTCCATTAGTGCTTGTGTGGAGCGACACGCTTAACTCAGCAGATGACTCTCCTTTCCTGGACAGAAATCCTAGCTGAATGAAGTGGTAAAGCCTGACTCTCGGCTACATTAAGAAAAGCCCAACTGTATTAACAGCAAAGTAGACCACTCCCTTCCTCATGCCCCTGTCCTCTCCCCTTGTACATTACATTGAATGCATTTCCTTGGGGTGTTTTCCATCACCATGATGGAAAGGCAGGAATGGCTTCTGTAAAAGACCTTGGAGCTGAATGTCCAAATAGGAACTAACTAAACTGTGCTTACTTGCAATAAGGTTTTATTTTTGGTTAAAGCACTAGAGAGGAGAAATGCACAGAGTTTTTAGGAGGAAGAAAACATAACCTCAGATACACATCCAGACACACATAACACCCCACTTTCTTGGCCAATTGGCTAACAGGAAACCAGGTGCTTGAAGAGCAGGGCACGTGGAGAAGGCATGTGGGGAGAGAGACAGCTGGTCCTTTCGACCAGCAGGCAGGGAGAGACAAAGTGTTGAAGGAGGCAGGAAGGGTATGTGAAGGAAATACCAGGGGTCTTGAAGAAGACAGGAAAGGATATTGGTGGTCACACCTCCCAATACTCACAGTGATTTAATAAAAGCAGCCCCCATGGTGTCAATTTCACTCCTTTCTGAAATTCAAGATTTTTGTCTTTTTATAAGAAGTTTGAATCCGTAGGGAGTTCTCAGACTGTGGCTTCTGCCATCTGCACCACACACTGTACAGTGCTGGAGGGTTCTGGTTTTGTAGGTCATGGTTTTTCTTTTCTCTTTCTCTCAGGTGGCCCCTGAGAGAAGTGGTGGGGCTGGGGAGTGGCGGGGGAAAGTTGTACATACAGGGGGGAACCTCAAGGAGAAATCTGCTGGTATGTCTCCAGAACTCCTTTGGAGACCCCCAGGTTCAATATCAATTGGAGAAAGCTGCTACCACTTCTGTAACCAAATAAAATAAAATAAATAGTGCTTCAAAATTAAAACCAGGCTTAAATGAAGTTCTCATTGAAAATTCTATTTTAAGTAGACTCCTGAGACTTCTCCATTTAGCTGCACAAGTCTGGAAGCACTGAAGAAAATCAAAGAAGAGATGTGGCTCATTAGGGCTTTCTACACTTTAATGAGCCCCATAGTATATCTGGTGCTGAGTCCATGAACCTCAGTATCTGAGAGGAGATTGAACAACTTCTCCAGGAGTTAAAGTCAGAAGCAAACGCCAAAGTGCCTTGGAACATTAATTGGTCCACTGAGGGCCATTACAGATCAAGCCTCCCCACGGATTTCTCAGAGCAGGAAACTGGAGGCTGTGATTACAGGTGGGCAAAGGCACTGTGCAGGTGCGTCTGATGCTGAGTAAAGCCTTGATGTATTTTATCATGCCAAGGGGTCAGCCCTGGGAAGGAGGATCCTGTCCCTCACACTGGCTCAGGGCTCTTCCTAGGAAAGTGTGATGTAGGGTGTGCAATGCCAAGGGAAGGACAACAGTACCCACCCTCCAGCCTCCCTGGGGGGGGCGGTGCAAGGAAGCAATGAGGGTCCCGTTTCATGAGATTAACATGTCTTCTTTCCGGCCTTGGTAGCAAAGACAGCAGCCATAACCAAGGGGATAAAGACCTTTAGGCTGTGGACACCCAACCTATATCCTCACCTTGCTCGCAGTGTGGCATCTCCTTCCCTTTACTGGCAGCTCTTCTTCCTCCCTGCCTGTTCCTTGGAACACCGAGCATTGCGCTGATCCAGGCTCCCTCTGGGTGACGTCTGGCACCACAGCACTATCCTTCAAGGGACACTGCTTTCTCCTCATGTCCAGTCTCAGCCTTCCAAGCTGCACTTTGTAATGATCTTCCTTTCTCATGTGGTTTTCCACAATGAAGGAGAGCTCCATCATCTCTGAAAACACCCTAAAACCTCCTGAAACTTCTAATTTTAGGCTACTCTTTACTGTTGCAAGCCTTTATATATTGAGGCCCAACAAAACCTGGACCCCTCAACGTCTTCACACACGTCATGTCCTTTGGCCCTCCTAACTCTACCTCCACAGACATCCTCTGGACACTCTCCTGTTCCTCCACACTCCTCCGAATGGGAAGCCCCACAGACTGTCACAGGTGTGTCCACACCATTGCTGAGTCAAGGGGGATGATAACTCCCCTCGTCTAGGCGGCCACGCTCCTTCTAACACAGTCCTGTATGCAGTTGGCCTCCTTCATGCTGAGCCTTTACAAGTGGCTCATCCCTTAAAATACCCAGTGCCTACTTCTCAGAGTCACTCCTGAAGTAGTCCTGTCCCACTTGGCCCATTCTCCTTGTAAAACTTGAAGAGGTTCCTGTTGGCCCAATCCCCAGCTGTTCCAAGGTCCTTGTGCCCTGAAGCTCCAGCACAAAAGCATTTAGTGTATTTGTGCAGATGGCTCATGCTTGTTCATGGTTCTTCTGACAAGACAACAACTTGAGTAGAGATATGACAGTACAGGTAAGAATATGGAATGCTGCTTCAGTAGCAGTGATGATGAAGGTGGAAAAAACTACAGTCACCATCTCATAAACACCAAGGCACAGACAAAGGAATGGAACAAAGGGCAAATGAGGAAGTGCTGAAAAGGAGTTGTCTGTTTGTGTTGGAGAGGATGAGGATGGTCCAAGAGAAGAACTTGAGAGGGGCAAAAGAGCTGAAAAAGGAATGAAAGGTGAATCAATGGATATGATCAGGGCTGTTAGGGGGTACCTGTCAGACAGCCTTGCATCTGAGGAACACTGACTGAAGCAGGGCAAGAAAGCAGCAGCTGATCTGACTGTACTTACACCTGATTCACTTCCATGGTCACAGGGAACCTGACCGGTCTCCCCACCATCACCAAGCAGAGAGAAAGAGGGGGAAAAATCAGCATCATTCAGACATTTAGGCATCTCAGGAAGTCTCTGCTCATACCTCCTGCTCACAACAGGGTCAGATATGGGATTAGACCAGGATCATTCCAGTAAGAAATTAAAAATACTGAATGATGAAGACAGTACAGCCCCTCTGGGCAACCTACTTCAATGATGTTCTGCCCCAATGGGGAAAAAGGATTTCCTTATCTCTAGCCTGAAGTTTTCCTGTTTCAACGTCATCTAGACTTTTGTCTTTTTTCATCCTGCCAAGGACCACAGTGATGAAATTGGATGCATCTTCCTGAAAACCTCTCCATAGGGACTGGCAGGTTGCTATGAGGGTCCCAAAGCCCTCCAATTCTAGAGAATGAAAATGCCCTGGCCTGCAGCTTCTCCTTGCGGGGAAGTGCTCCGGGTACCAATCATCTTTGTTGCCCTCTGCTGATCTTTCTCCCAGTTATTAACACCTTCCTTGTACTGGGAGCCCAAAACTTGCCCCTGGCTTGTGCATATGCTCTAATGAGTAATAAGTAGGGAGAGATAATCACTTTCCTCTTATTGGGTGAGGCACCTGTTCAGATGGCCCTGGATACTTCTTCCCTACCCAGGGCACACTGCAGGAAGGTGTTTTGCCTTCTGTCCTCCAGGAACATCAGGGTATGTTCCAGAGAAATGCATACCCACCAGGTGATCCCCAGCCCCTGTCACTGGATGGGTCTGGTCTATCCCAGTTTCAGGACTAGTTATTATTGAATTTCAGGACATTTGTGGCAAGGTGTCCCTCCTACCCGCCAGGGTTTTCTGAATGCTATCCTGAAGGCACAGGAATATGCCTGAAGGCAACAGTTCCATGTTCTTCTTATGTTGGGGACTCCAGAGCTGAAGGACATGGACCTGTTGGAGCGAGTCCAGAGGAGGGCCATGAAGATGATCAGAGGGCTAGAACACCTATCCTATGAAGACAGGCTGAGAGAACTGTGGTTGTTCAGCCTGGACAAGATAAGGCCTAGGAAAGCCTATAGCATACTTTCAGTACCTGAAGGATGCCTACAGGAGAGATGGGGTGGGACTCAGAGATCTGGGATTGTAATGATAGAAGGGGTAACAGTTTTAAACTGAAAGAGGGGAGATTTATATTAGTTATTAGGAAGAAATACTTTACTGTGAGGGTGGCGAGACACTGGAACAGGTTGCCCAGAGAAGCTGTGGATGCCCCATCCCGGGACATGTTCAAGGCCAGGTTACATAGGGCTTTGAGCAACCTAGTCTAATGCAAGGTGTCCCTGCCCACAGAAGGGCGTTAACTAGATAATCTTTAAGATCCCTTCCAACCCAAAACATTCCATGATTCTGTGAATCTATGAACAGTCCTCTGAACTCAGTGTCATCAACAGACCTGAGGAGGGTTGCGTCCTCCACCTCCGTGATGGATGCATGATTCCTGCAGGCTGAAGTCTCCATGGAGGGCTCTAAAGGAATGGAAAATACAGACTGAGGGCAGGTGAAAAGAAGATTAATACTAAAAACCTAAGAAAATAAAATATTAAAAAGCAAAGAAAAAGCTCATGATCGTGATGATGATCGTGGCAGCAGCAGCCAGAAAGACCCTGACAGAGTGGTGATTTTACAGTATTGGCCAGAAAGGTGGTCAAATTTATTGAAACAAGGCCCTGAGCACCTGATCTGTTGGGAGTTGTCTGATGAGGGCTTTGGGTTAGAGACCAACTTTGGCAAGACCTATGGTACATGGAGTGTAAGTGGGTGCTGGTATGAAACTGTTCTGATTTTTGGTAACAGCGGTGGTGAACTGGGTGTCAGAGCCATGTTTGTGTGCACCCTCTCTGCAATGAAATGAGTAGAGTCCAATAAATTGTTCTTTTTTTAAATCAGTCTTTCTGTGTATGAGCCTTTGTGCAACACTTCCAGCTCCCACTCAGCTGAAATTACTTTGGGACATGATGGTTCCCCTTTTCTACCAAGAATCTCAGTGTGAGAACATCCCCCAAGGCTCACACGTGCACCCAGCACAGCTTGAGGCACTCATCCTCTGGGAAGCTTTCTCTGCTGGTGCTCAGTTCCTGCTGTGGGTGACGACCATCACAGCACATCTCCAAGCACAGCCCAGACAGGATGCCCTGGCATTGTGCAGTCAGGCCACGGTGACCATCTCCAAGCAGATACACACACTGCAGGTCCCTGCATGGGATCAAAGCAGGACACACATGGAGACACCCAACACCCAGCACACAGGGACTGTGGCAAGGAATGTAGGCTGAAACTGTGCTGGGAAGTGTGGGGAAAGAGGAGGAGACCTCCTCATTTGGGCTGGCCAAGTCCCACTGCCCAACATGGCGCCAGGACCCTGCATTGCAGGCTCCACAGTGCAGGCTGCGTTCATGAGGTGAGGAAACATTTCCACCAGCACAGTTCCCATGGCCGCCCTCCATGCTTCCACCCCCAGCAGCCCCTGACTCAGTAGCTCCCCTCCCCCCAACAAAACCTGCCCCTGCACCAGCTCTGTCGTGTCCCATGCATGTGCCAGCAGTCAGCTGTGCTGGGGAGTCTGGGGGGTGTCTGGGACAGAAGAGAGACCACACAGGGCTGGCCATGCCTCAGTACAGGCACTGAGCTCAGCAGGAGGACGAAACTGGTCCCACAGTAAATTTCCCTCCCCAGGGTGGGGTGTGTGGCCAGAGATGGACATGAAAAGTATGTGGGGCTGATTTCTCCCAATTGCCCCAGGGCAGCTTCCCCAGGATGGCCAGGGACCATGGCACAGACCAGCTCTTCTCTCTGTATCTCTGACAACTTCTCCAGGAGACCTGGCTCTGCACCACATGCCCACTGGAGCAGGTTCTCACCCTGCATGGTCACAGAGCTCTGCTAACATTGGGGTTTTCCTCTCCTGGGCACTTTCCAGACCAGTCCAGACCCTCTCTGGCTCTCCCCCACCTCCCCTGCCCTCTCCCAGCCCAGCCCAGCAGAGCCCCCCAGTCTGGGCTGGCCCCACAGCAGCGCTCCCCACAGGGTGCTGCAGAGCTCTGGGCACTCCCCCCACAGCCCCAGCCCCTCTGAAGGGCACAGCAGCTGCTGGGGGCAGAGAGGGCTCTCAGCCTCCCCGTCCCCCCGGGGCTGGAGCTGGCCCCAAGTGCCAGCAGAGGCCACTCACTCTCTGCCTCTCCTGCATTCAGCTGCAGGGCATCCCCAGCCCAAACTGCCTTTGCCCCGCTCCGCCTCCCTGCCTGCCCTGCTCCCCAGGACAGCAGGAGAGTCCTGGCCCTGGGGCTCCTCAGGCAGCTCCCGCATCTCTCCAGTCTCCCTTCCCTCTGCCTGATGCATCTTCACTGCCTCCCACGGCCCTGCTGAGTCATGGTTTGTGGGTACCTGGCTTCAGTGTTTTACTTTGAGGGGACTTAATCTCTGAGAGTGTTTCACTTTCCGAGTCTTCATTCAGTTCCCACCTCAGAGTACATGGAGTGTTCCCATCCTCTCCTGACCCCTCCAGATTCCTTTCCACATGGACTGACACCTGCCATCAGCCCCATCATACCTGTGACATCATAAAGAAGGGGACTGGACACTTGTGTACTATCTCCACTGACCCTGGAAAGCAAGAAGAGAACCTTCAACTATGTGCTTGATATCTCACAGATCCCAGTGATACCATGAGACTATTCTCCCAAACACAAGGAGAAGACAAGGTGGAAAGACACTTGGAAAGTCCAATTCCTTGGGCTTCTTAGCCACAACTCAGCCCAGCGTTTGGGCACCAGACTCAGCAGATCCCCTTTTATTGCAGGGATACTATTATGGATGCAACAGGTGACACATAGGTCTTCAAGGTTCATGATTCTTCAAGGATCAGGCAAAACAGGACAGACCTGTAAGACAATTTCCATGAACCCAATGAATTACCTCTAAGTATGATTATCAGGGAAAAAAAAGCAGAGGCTTTGTTGAAAATAAATTCTCATAACTCTGCAGAGAAGGGAAAGAAAATTACTGTTCATGGTGCAAGATCAATTGCATCCATTTCCTCAGGGCATCCTTGAGCTCCTGGTTCCTCATGTTGTAGTTGAGGGGTTCACTGCTGGAGGCACCACCGAGTACACAACAGCCATCACTAGATCGAGGGATGGGGAGGAGATGGAAGGGGACCATATAAGCAAACATACCAGAGCTGATAAAGAGGAAGACCACGGCCAGGTGAGGGAGGCATGTGGAAAAAGCTTTGTGCTGTCCCTGCTCAGAGGGGATCCCCAGCACGACCCTGAAGATCTGCACATACGACACCACAATGAAAACAAAACACACAAAGAATAAACAGGTGCTAAGTACAATAAGCCCATCTTTCCTGAGATAGTTGGTGTCTAAACAGGAGAGCTTGATGATCTGGGGGATTTCACAGAAGAATTGGTCTATGCCATTGCCTTGGCAGAGTGGCAGTGAAAATGTATTGGCCATGTGCAGCAGAGTATGAAGAAAACCACTGCCCCAGGCAGCTGCTGCCATGTGGACACAAGTTCGGCTGCCCAGGAGGGTCCCATAGTGCAGGGGTTTGCAGATGGCCACATAGTGGTCATAGGCCATGACTGTCAGAAGACAAAACTCCGCTGAGATCAAGAAGGTAAACAGAAAGACCTGGGCAGCACATCCCGAGGACGAGATGGCTCTGGTGTCCCAGAAGGAATTGGCCATGGCTTTGGGGAGAGTGGTGGAGATGCAACCCAGGTCAATGAGGGAGAGGTTGAGGAGGAAGAAGCACACGGGGGTGAGGAGGCGGTGGTCACAGGCGATGGCTGTGATGATGAGGCCATTGCTCAGGAGGGCAGCCAGGTAGATGCCCAGGAAGAGCCAGAAGTGCAAGAGCTGCAGCTCCCGTGTGTCTGCGAATGCCAGGAGGAGGAACACAGTGATGGAGCTGCTGTTGGACATTTGCTGCCTCGGAACATACAGGCCTGTTCAAAAAAAGGAAAAGACAGTGAAGAGTCAGGATGGACGCCTCTGAGCAGAACCTGTTCCATTTGTCTCACTACACTCTCCCAAATGACCTCTGTCCTTCCAGGAAGACTTTTGCACAGATCCTGGTGTGGTCGTTGGTTTGTGTGGCTGAGGGTGCAATGGGGAGCAGGGGACTCTACTGTGGGCTCCAGAGGAGTCAGTCGTGCTGTGCAGCAACAGGCAGAGAGGAACCAGGGGTGATCGCAGGTTAAATCTACCCCTGATGTAAAAGAGCTTTTGACCATTGTCACTTCCAGTTCCCCTGGCTGCAGAACAGAGCTTTGGTGTGTTTTTGTATGGGTTTTTTTGGTCCTGTTCCCCCTGTCCCACCTGAGGAGTCATTTCTGAGGGCAGAAATCCCTGGCATTTTTGCTACATTACAAGTGCTATTTTGAGAGTCCTGGGAGGCAACAGGACAGACTCTTAGTGCAGGAGGAAGAGAGCTGCTCTGTCCATCAGTCTCGCTCTCAGCTGCTTTTTGCTTTCACCTCTTTGGTCTGGAGGATGATCACACAGAGAGCAGAGGAGTTCAGCTCCAAAGTACAGATCTTCAAATTCCCCTCCCCAGTGAAGAGCTGTGAGGTTTTGGATGCCCAGAAGATTGGGTGTCCTTAAGGTAGAGTCCACTTTACCCCCACTGCATGGACTGCATTGCCTAGAGACCCACAGGTTAGAAGAGGGCTTGGGCACCATGGACACCTCTGCATGGCAGGACCTGCAGGGTCAGTGTCTGAGCTGCTGCTGAAGCTGCACCCTAGAGAGCCTGAAAACAAGAGCAGCAGCAGCAGGGCTGAGCGGAGAAGCAAGGAGAAATGCCCCAATGCTTCTGCCAAGGAAGTCAAGGCCAGGGAGGGACAGAGGGGTACTGACAGAGACAGTCTCTTCTGCTGGAGCAATGGCTGCTGCTGCCCTGGACCCCACATCCTTGAGAGGAGAAGCTCTCGAGTTGGAGATGAGAATAAGAAGGCTTGTTAGGTAGAAATACATGTTTAGTGAAAGGCTGATAAGGAGGTACTCTAAAAGCCTTCTCACCTGTCCCTGCTGGGAGCTGTTTCTGTGTCCCCATCTCTACAGTGCTCACAGATCCCTCTCCGCTCACTGTGCGCTTCAGCTCTGCCCTGCAGACCCCTCCTGGCAGCACAGCATCTCTGTGCTGGCAAGCCCTAAGGAGCAGGTCAGATATATCCCAAGGAGAGCACACAAGAGACAAGGCTTTCTGCAAGTGGAGGTGAGTGAAGGTACAACATTCCTTGATGAGCTATTGACCGATGACTGTAACGCGAGTCTCAGACTTTTGTGCTAACCTGGGAGCTCTATTACCGTTTTTCTGCACCACCACAGCAAGAAACCGAAAGCACAGACCAAAGAAAGCGTCTTTCTTTCCAGGTAGCCCCTGCTTTGATGTGCTTCTTGGTAAATCCCTTGGGAAATATGCTGGGAGTAATCTGGAGCTATGAGTAGTCCTCAAAATATGCAGCACCTTCTCAACTGCCAAAAGAATCTGCCCTGTTGGGGACCAGTCCTTCCAGCCACAGCTTCTGCCACAGCGCTGTGAGGAGCTCGCCCGACAGGCTGAGTGTTGTACCCTGGGAGGTGACAGAGTCACTGCCTGAGCACACACCCCCTGGGGCACAGGGACCCTGCTCTGAAGGACAGCCCTGAGCACCCTTGGCTGCACACTTGCCTTCACACCCTGCACCATCCCCAGGACAAGGCACCCATCGTGTCCTGTCCCTCTGAGGGTGCTGCAGGGAAGCCCTGCTCTGGAGCACACCCTGATCCTCCTCTGCACTGGAGAGAGAGCCCAAAGGCTGTGGGTGATGACAGATTGAGGAGAACCCTTCAGGACCTGCAGTGGCATCTCCCTGCTGCCTGAGACTTACCGTGTAGAGTAGCTTTGTCCCACAGTGAGCTCTCAGCTCTCCTACTACTCCCAACTGCTTTGAACCTCTCTCTGCATTGATCCTCTCATCCTCACGCCTGAAGCTGCTCCCTCAGCTATTCAGTGCTAGGTAAAACTGTCTCTCTGCATCTCTGCCTGCTTGCCATGAGCTTCCTCCGTCCCAAGAGCCTGGCCCAGCTCAGCAGCAGAGGACCAGCCCAAGGCATTTTAATGACCTCCCTGGTGGGCTTGGTCCATGAACCTCAGACACTGAGAGCAAGTTGAAGAAACCTCTCAAGAAGACAAACTCAGATGTAAACTCCAAAGTTTCTTGGAGTGTTAATGGATCCCACTGAGGACCATTCCCAACAAAGCCTCCCCTAGGGCTCATTAGAGTAGAAAACTGGAGGCAATAATGACAGGTAGGTAAAGGAAAATTAAAAGTGGCTCTGATGCTGAGGAAACCTAAATGTGTTACGTTAAACCAAAGGATCAGGCTGTGACCCCCAGCCTGGGGAAAGGATATCTTGTCCCTCACATCTGGCTCAGGGCTCTTCCTGGGGCAGTGTGATGTGGGGATGTGCAATGCCAAGGGCAAGACTATGGCAGGACACTTCTGGATGGAGCAAGGAGGTAACGAAGTCCTCCTTACTAAGATTCAGGTACTTTCTGGTAGGCCTTTGTTGCAGAGACAATAGCCATAGCCATGGTGAAGGAGAGATCACCTCTGTTGGGGACTTTCAGCCTTGCCACAGTCCTCAGTTGTCTCCACCACGGTCTGCCCTACGGTGTCCCACACTTGCACCCCTTTCTTTGAAAGCACTTATTACATCTTTTCACCCCAACAGCTCACTACCCTTACTGATATCTCTCCATCTTCCCTGACTGTTCCTGGAAAGAGAAAGCTATGGGCTGGTCCAGCCTCCCTCTGGGTGCCCTCTTGTACCACAGCACTGCCCTTGGAGTGACATTTCCTTCTCTTCCTTTCTAGTCTCGGCCTCCCCAGCCATACTTTCTGGCATCCTTCCTTTCTTCTGCTTTTTTCCACTATGAAGAAAATCTCCACCACCTCTGAACTCACCCTTCAAAACAGTTCCAGGTTTTGACTGTGATGCTCTGAATCTCCACATCACCAGGCTGAAGAAGCCCATGTCCCTCAGCCTCCCCGGAAAGGGACCTCACGCTTGAGGCCATGAATCCCATATCGGCAAACCTCCTCTGGACACTCTCCAGTCCTCCCCACTTGTCTAGAACAGGAAGCCCCAAAGAGGGGCACATGAGTCCAGAGGTGGCCACGCTAGGTTTCATTGGAGTGAGATGACAGCTCCCCTGCTGTGGGTGACCCACGCTCCTCCTCACGCAGCCCCATTTGCAGTTGGCCTTGTTCCTGGGGAGCGTGCACTACTGGCTCGCATGGCATCCCTCGGAGTGCCCAGGCCCTTCTCCTCAGGATCCCTACTCAGCCAGTCAGGTCCTGGGCTGCCCTCATCTATCGCCTTATTCTTCCCCCAATGCAGCTCTGGCCACTTCTCCGTGTCAGACTTGCAAGAGGCTTCTCTTGCCCAGATCCCAGAGTTTCTCAAGGTCCCCCTGGCCTGAAGCTCCATTGTGTTACCTGTCAATATTAGTATGCAGATGGTTACCCCGATGGTGGTGTCCCTCACAAGGGAACAGCATGGGCGGCTGCAGGGCAATACAAATACTAGAAAGTGGTGCTAATTTCATGCAATTTCACTTCAGTGCAGGATTAGCCATGGGACCCATCACAGAAACAGCTGCAAAGCAAGCAAAGCCAGGGCCAGTTAGGAATGTGCGAGCAGAGGTGGGGTGTTTTGTTTGGATGGTGTAAGAAGGATTAAAGTGCAGAAAAGAGGGAGAAAGAAGAGAGAAGGCGAAGCTAAGGCCTAGATCAAGGCTGTTTTGGGGTTACCTGTCAAGCAGCTCTGGACCTGAGCCAGCAGTGACTGGTGTGGGAGAAGAACGACCCAGATGATCTGACCAAACCTATGTCTGTGGGTCCTGGGGAATCTGAGTGCTTTCCCTACCATGGTAAAAGGAAGACCTGTGGTGGAAGGAAATGTGCAATCGCTCATGTTGAAGAGCCCCCAAGAGGTCTCTAGGCCAATGTTCACCTCACAGCAAGGGCAGCTACCATTTCACACCGGGTCGCTCATGGATTTCTTCATGTTGACTTTGAAACCTTCCAAGGACTGACACAGCCCAGCATCACCAGCCAGCCTGCTCCAGTTCTTCACTCCCTTCACGGGTAAAGAGTTTTTCCTCACGCTCAACAGGGAAGAGCCTGGATCCACCTTCTGGATGATTTCCTGGTAGCAGTAGCAAGGTCGTTTTTCGTTCTTCCCAAAGCCCTCTCTTCTCGCAATGGAACAACTTTCATATTGATAAGGCCAACCTTACAAATTCATGCCTGAGATGTTTAGGGCTCTTCCAGTCCTACTGGGTTTCACGAGGGACCGCAGGGATATTGGAATATCATCACCGTCGTTCCATGACTTTCTGCATGTGTCACTCTCATTTGTCATCCTGTTGCAAAGCACGGCTGTTGCAGGCTGTAAGGAGAGCCTGTTCTGTCTGAACAAGCTGTCATCCACAATGACACACCGACTGTCAAATGTCCCAGGCTCTGGTGGCACCATGACACCCCTGTGAGGGTCTGGCTCTAGGGTTTCCATGCTTGGTGCTGATCCACATGCAGATAAGGAAATAACTGCTGCAAAAGCCACAGTAGCCATCATCAGAAACAACAGGCTTATCACGAAGCTGTTCAAGTTGGAAGGGAGCTTGGGACGTCTCTAGACCAAGCTCCTGCTCACAACAGGCTCAACACTGACTTCACCACAAGTTCCTTCCAATTCACTTTGTTCAAGAGAGTCCCGAAAACCTCTTCTGAGGCATTTGGTGAACTTCAATCTCAATGTAAGTATCTGCCAGCTAAGGCTAGTCAGAGGAGACCATGATTGCTAGAAGCTGCAAGCAAGCTCTAGCAGCTTCTAAGGAGCTCTATCAGCTGTCCTTGATGACAGGGTGCATTGCTGAGAGGCTGCTGAACCTGTGGGGTTTTCAGACAGAAGTGACTTCACAGTCACCTTCAAAGCCACCTGCCTCTTACTCACCTGTGAGGCTCTGATGCACAGATGAAGTAAGAGCAACTTCCCCACTTGCCCTGTCACCTACAAGCTGATCCGATACACGTCACCTCACGTTCACCTTCCAACTGGCCAACGACCTCACAATCTCTGCATTCACTCTTCCCCAGGGAAAAAACAGCTCAGAGTGAAGGTTCATCTCACCCTTTGCAGGTTTTGGGATTCCATGGAGCAAGTTTTGCCATCCTCAGTGATTTCTTTGGGGCTTCCTCCGGGAGAGCTTTAAGGTCAACAGCGGGCTTTGGGGGTCTCCAGGGCAAAATCTAAGGTCCCCAGGGCTGTTTTGGGGTGCCTGGAGAAACTTTGGGGAGCCTGGGATAATTTTGGGATGTGTGGAACAGGTCAGGGAGGCTCCCTGGGGCACTTTTGGGAGTGTCTGGGCACTTTTGGTGTGCTTCCCTTGAAGCCATTTTTAGGACTCTGGTGCAAATGTAGGGTTCCCTGGTGTAATTCCAGGGGTCCCCTATGGTGATTTTGCGGTTCCCAGGGAAGTAACAGGTTGTCCCCGTGTCCTGCACAGTGCCAGAGACAGTGCCGTGGGGGGTCGTGGCTGAGAGCTCCCGCCTCATGTGCACGCTGAGCCCTGCCTTCCTGCACAGTACATGTCACCAGGTGTGTCATCACACATGTCATCGCGTGTCACTACTTGGGTTACTCCCATCAAATCTTGCCAACCCCTTTTTCACCTGGCCACCGTGTTTCCTCACACGTCATTGTGTGTTGTCACATGCCGTCACGTGTCGTTGTGTGTCACCTCCCGCATCCCCTTCCCTGTGTCATCACGTGTGTCTTCAAGCCTGTCATTGCATGTCAGTACTTGGGTCACCCTGCGTCCTAGGTCCCCCTAACCTCCCCTTTTCCTCCAGGCCCTTGAGTGGCATCAAATGTTCTCACATGTCATCACGTGGTTGTTTTTTCAATGTCTGTTTCACTGACTGTCCCCAAGCAGTGTGGGTGTTATTCATTAAAAGATATTATCCTTTCTCCGTAGGTATGCGAATCCACCATGCCAAATCCCATCTTACATTATATTGTCACTGAAAAAGGGGAAGTTTGCGGGAAAGGTGCCAAAAGGGTCCTAGGTGACAGGATATCTTACGGTAGGAAGGACAACCTGATATTTTCTCCCAGGATGGAGAAGGTGGGAATCTTTTGGAATGGGCTTCTTCAAATCCCAGAGGATGTGGCGGGCTATTACTACAACTGCAACTGACGTCCAATTCCATCACTTACAGGTTTTGTTTACCAAGTCAGGCCATCCCATGACTCAAGGGATCTCATAGAAGGCCGCTTCATCTCCACCATGCGAGAGCACCTGGTGAGGAAGCACGGCATCCATGACACCTTGCTGTCCCAGCTCAAGGACAACCATGTTTCCGAAGCCGACTACATGGCAAACACCGCTGGCAGATGACACCACGCCATGTTCTGCTCGAAACCCAGGAGCAAGGTCCACCTGGAGCTGGTGCTGGAGATGATCTTCCATGACCTGCACCCTCTCTCCGTGGTGAAGGACAAAGGTTTCAGGCTCCTCCAAAGGTACCTGGACCTGAAGTTCACCCTCCCGTCACCTCTCCAGCTCTGCAGCATGCTATGGTACAACGTGGTCAACAGCACCACCATCGAGAAGTGCAAACCTGAAGTGGGCCATCATGTCAGTGCTGGAGGTATGGCAGCAGTCCAGAACTTGGCCGATCACCATTCGAAGGTGATCACTTCACTCCTGAAGGACCTGCTGCCCGTCATGGGGACCATCAAGCCAGCCAGCACCTTCCTGCATGAGAAGCAGAACACCTCCATCGCTTCTCTGCTGCCTTGCGTCCATGGGATTGTCACTGCCATCAGCCAGCAGGCGGAAGAGGCCAGCACCATCATCAGGACAGCAACATCAGGATGGAGCTGAGGCAGTGCTGGGGGTTGTGGGAGGACAAGAAAGCGCTGGAAAGCCCAGCGGTTATTGCCTCATTTTTGGACCCGCGCTTCAAGGAGATGAGGTTCCTCGGCCCCAGCCTGAGAATCGAGCTGCACCACCATGTGAAAAACAAGCTGTCGCAGCTCTGCAGCCCCCAAGTCCCCCCTCCCGGTTCTGGATGCCAAACTTGGATTACCAAGCCGAGGGCGGTGATACAGTCGGCCGGCTGCCCGCTCACAAGGCCCGCTGCTTGAGTGCCCCATTGAAGAGCATCTACAACGCCCTTTTGGGGAAGGACCTGATGGAGAGCATGCCTGAGATCCGTCAGCAACTGGAAAACTACATCGTGGAGCCTCTCTGCAAGTGCAGCACCAACGCGCTGGGCTGGTGGAAGAACAACGAGCATCACTTCCCAGCCATGGCACAGCTAAGCCAGCCGTAACCTGGCCATCCCAGTCATTGCCATCGTGCCTGACCAGGCCTTCACTGCTAGCAAGAGCGCCCTGGAGCATCAGCGAGCCGTCCTGGTGCCAGAGAACCTGGACCCAATTCTGTTCTTGCATCAGAATGAGGATTTTTTTAGAATTGGTGACAAACAGCAATGGGACACAGAAGAGGACTCTGCATGTGGAGCCCTTCAAGGGGTCAGCAGGTGCTTAATCAATCTGCGGGGCTTTGGGATGCCAAGTATTTTTTCAAGCTCCTGCGGTTCTGGCATCACCTTGGCAACACTGGCAGCGAGGTGCGAGCTCAGGGAGGAGGTGTGAACATGCCACCGCTTCCTGGGACTCACTTTCTCACCCCCACGAAGCCAGACTGCTCAAAGCTCCTCCCTGAAGATACTCTTCATCTGGAATTAAAATCACTCAGTGCTGCAACATCCCACTTCTTTTTCTTTTTGTAAAGGAAACAGCCCCTAGTTTTTTGTTAAAAAATCCCAGTCTTCCCAACTGGCAGGGCTGCTGCTGACTCCAGTGTTACTGAAAGGCCTGTCTTCATTTTCAGAAGGCAGCAGGTTTCCCTTTGGAATCGTAAGGGCTAGATAAAAATGTTTATTTGATTGTTGTTTTTAAAAATACACGTTGAGAAGCAAAAGAAGAACATTTGCAGCCTTATCCTGCTTTGGAGAAAGAAGTTTATCGAGGCCCAGACCTGAGGATTGGTCCTTTAAAGAGGAAACGGAACCCAAATATAGATTTGGTTCTACTGGACAGGAATATTCAGCCTAGCAAAAATTAGACAAAGCCAGGAAAATCTGGTGGCCTGGAAACAAAAAAATCAGCCTTTTACCAGGTATACTGCCAGTAGCAACAAGATCCCTTCTGTGGATTTTCTTCCTTGAATTAATCAAACCCTCCATTTTCTCTCCCAAACACAGTGTTCTTTATGCAAATCAACACCAATCAATAAAATAAAGACACAACCAGTGTTTTAAATATGACGAAACGCCAACATCGACTCTCCTGAAGCACCAAGACACCTCACGGCCCCCCAACACTTTTCACCACCCCAGTCACTGCGGTGCCTGGGCGCTCGCCGGTGGTAAAACCAGCTGGGGAACAGCACCGCGTCACACGTGGTGCCGGCCTGCAGCTGTCCACGGATTTTGCAGGCTCAAGCTTTCACTTTTCAGAGAGTTTTAGGAAGTAGAAGGATCTGTCTTTACACCACTCTGTGCTCTGGCTGAGGGAAGCACGGGCCCAGGTTCTCCTTTCAAGGCTGACAGCCACAGAGCGTGCCACGTTCATACCACCGACCCAGTGGAACAAGTGTTTATTTCTTCATTTTTTATGGCAGAAACAGCAAGAGCAGTCCAAGATCTTTAACATTCACAAACCAGTTTTAATAAGTAGAAAACACAAAAAACCTAACCTTATCTCTATCAAGAAGGGTGCTACGCTCTTAAATGCTGCGCGTGACTATCACTTCAGGTAAAAACGTTGTTAAATGCAGTGACCATTTTTCAGTGATTTCCCCTGTTCTGTCTCTTTTGAGAGCAGAGGCAGCCTCGTGTTCTTGAATCCCCAGAGCCCAGCTGCTGCCTGGATGTGGAGGAGAAATCCGGTGTTTTTTAATAACCGGTGAACCTTGTGGCTAGTTTTACATCAGTTCCCAGTTGTCACGGGAGGAGGTCAGCGGCATCCAGCCTTTTTTCTGGCGTCGCCGCCCTTTACAAAAGCTCCTGGGGCCACTTAAACATCCTGCAGGCGATGGAGTCTCATGTGAGCATTCCTCCCTTGTATCTTCTCAAACACCCTGGAAGTTAAGAAAACAAAGGGGGATTTTTCATTCCTTGGTGTTTTCTTTTTTTTTTTTTTTTTCTAAATTTCTTAGACCAAGCTTCATTATTCCCGCTTTTGCGAATTCCTGTTATGTATTGCTGCGCGGTATGACACAATTTCCGACATTGGTGGTAAAACCAGACAGATCATTTGCGATTAAAATAGGAGAATTAATGGTGCAATCGCGTGAAATGCGGTTGAATTGAAACTTGAGGGATTTTGCTTGGCATGAGCAACTGAAGCGTGGAAGCCTTGGGCCACAAACCCTAACGGAACTTGAGTTTTTCTTAGTCAACAAAGAAGAAACACTTGGATTCTTGTGCAAGGGGGGCCAGTCTGAACCTCGCGGCTTGGCAGGAGGGCCTCCCTGACTTGGAAACACAGATTTTTTTGGGTTGAAAGTCAAATAAAACTGCCAGGCAGCCACACAGGACAAAGGGGAATCCTCAAGCTGCCCTCTCCCTCTGCCCCTCCTCTGCTTCCATTTTGTAGAAGAAGAAGGAAGAGCTAACCTTCCACACTCTCTGCAGGGGAAAACAGCCAGATCGCCGGCACCTCCATCCCAGCGCAGGGAGGCACTGGGATCACCCGCGTGGCTGCCGACGCTGCGGGGCTGCCGTTCGGAGCGCCCCTGCTTTGGGTCTTCCTTGGGCACCACACGGCGCCTCTTCCTCTGGTTGCAAACAGCCTATAAATCAGTAAAATAATAGCTTGAAACACCTCCGAATGGCCCAGGCAATGCCATTTTTGTGCTGGATGTAACTCATTCTACCTAAGCCTGCCCAGGCGAACTCCTTGGAACACTAAACAGCCAAAAAAAACCACTGCAAAGATCGGGTGCAAAGCCAGACCTTGAAAGAAAAACTGTATTAGTTCTACTATCCTCAGCGGAATAGCACTTTCCTCCACAAAAATCTAGAGAACAGCTTCCAAGTGTGGAGTTCCAAAGTACTGAAGTGACACGGTTACCCCATTTCTACCACCAACATTAATAAGAGATCTATTCCTGTGAAGCCAATTCCTGTTTCCTGGTAAGGAACAGTTCCGCAACACCCATGCAGGGGAAAACGGGTTCGCTGAGAAGCGGAATCTCGCACAAAGTCCCCACCACTTTTTATCTCTCATCTTCAGCCTTTTCTACCTCATCCTGGCGTCTCTTCAGCTTTTTCTGTGTCAGGCAAGGTTGAGCGCAGCCAAACTGGATTTTTTTCTTCCAGGTGTAGTAATACTCCACGCACTGGGATACAGTTTTAGTCTGAATCTATTGAGAGAAAAACAGAAGCCATCTATAAGGGAAACACTGCAGTAAAACATTTAAGGCACAGATCTACGGCGATTCTCTCCCCTGTTGTCTCCGGTTCTCACAACACAACCTACGGGTGAGATCAGACAGAAAAGTCAGAAATGATTCCGTAAAGCAGCACTGGACGGGCAGAATTCTACATTTCACACTGTTAGTCAGCATAACCTGTCATTATTCTCTTAATATCTCTGGTATTTTGTCCCAGAGAGATTAAATATTACGTTGTAATGACACACTAGGCAAATTATGTCTTGTACCGGGGTTTTTTTAGCATGAAGAAGTGTCCGAAGAACAGAATGCCAACACAGAATCACAGGATCACAGAATCGCGACTTTCTGGGTTAAAACTGTCCACGCTAACAAGATCCAGTTAGCATCAGTCTAACAGCTTTACCTGCTTCTGTATGAGGTGAAAATTCTTCCCATGTACGTAAAAAGCCTCTTTAAACAACTGCTGCTCCAGCGGCGTCCAAGTGTCTGAACCTAGGAATAAAGAGTGACATGCCAACGATCAGAATAGGCATTCTGCGCTTCAAAAAGCCCCGGAAGAGGATTAAAACTACTACTTTCTCTGCCCCAAAGAACACCAGTCACCTCTGACGACACGTTTTTAAGAATAAATCCTTTCAATCAGAGCAAAGGGAACAGCAGTACCTGCTCACATTCCTGGCAAAGGAACAAGCTCTGCTTCCAGTTTACCTGCGTAATGATAATCAGCCAAAGGATGGGATTTGGGTCTCTGGGGCGGCCCAGAACGCAGCATTTCCATAGCCTCCTGCGAGATGTAATAGAAAAAAAGGCTTAGATTCCCCCCCCCGGAGGAGCAAAAAGGGAAATTCTTGCTCCTCATGGAGACGTAGCAGACACTGAGTCGCCGAGTGGTGTTAAATCCTTTCTTCAAAGAAGAGGGAGCAAAGCAGAGCCACTCGGGGCTGCCCCGGGGCCAGGCCGGAGGCGTTTGCTCGGCGAGGAGGGCCCAGGGATGGTGCAGGTGTCCAGCACGCGACATTTATCTCGGGCAGACCTCGGGCTTTATCTAATAGTCCTCCATTCCTAGCATTTGGAGGAGGAGTACTTCTCCAAATTGTCCCAGAATCAAAACAAGCTCTTCTTTATGCACCAGGACAGGGCCTGTAATCCCAAGAGACGTTCATGTGGCAACAGGCAGCAGGCAAGAACCCTGCGCCTTTAGCAAAGAGATGCCAGCCCGTGGAATAGAAAACTCGGAGTGACTCCCAGCTCACACCAATAACAAGGGCTGTCCTAGTCCGTTAGGAATTAGAAATTGCTGCTTCTTACCAGAACATCGCCTTGAGTCTCGTGCAGGCAATGCAGAGCAAGCTCTGGGTTGGTTTGTCCCCCCGGCATGGCGTTGGAAGAGGCCACATTGAGCAGGTCTGCAACTACAAATGCAACGAAAACCAAGAGAAAGTCAGTTTTCCTCAAGAAAGGAGAAAAGGCGCGATACGAGACAGAGGGAAAACACAACAAGAGTGGCAGACGGGCCAGAGACCAAAAAAAGGCGCAGAAAAAAGTCCCATATCCCAACCATCCCCTCTGGCTCTCTCTACCTTAAGAGCAGCTTTGGGAGCAGAAACTCCAGAAACAAACCTCCTCTCTGCCGAGGTCGCTGCAGATGAGGTGGGGCAGCTACAAACGCCCATTTCTCAGGGAGGATGCTGCCGAGAGCACCACCGGTTATTATTTGGTCACTCTCCTACCAGAACTGAGCCATCTCCTTCCTCTAACGCTTCTGGGCGTGAAGGCAGCCAAGAAAAGAAGGGAGAGAATCCCAACGCCCAAAAAGCTGCTGTGAAAACTTGGAATTTTCAACCTGTACTATCGCGGGGGTGACCGCAGAAGAAAAGTGTTAGAGAAACCTTTGTCCTGCATCTCCGGGTTCGTCTCGAGATCGCCCCAGGGCTTCCACACCAGAGACGCTCCCTCTTCCTCCTCAGTCAAACGGGACCTGTCCTGGAGGTCCGGGAGCTCTGCCTGGAAACAGCTGCCGATGTTGACGTGCCTGAAGTCGTAAGGAAGAGGAGGTGAGGAAGGCAAGTCGGGAACAGAAACAGCACGACAACACGCAGACATATAGGCACACGCTCAGGAAGAGGGGATATGTGATGAGCTGTACGAAATAGAGTACGCATTTCCCAGCAAAGCATCACTAGCTCTCCTCTAGCAACTTCCACAGTCCCTTCCCAGCACCACCGGCATTACCGTGCTGCCCTGTGAGTCCTTTTGCGCCCCATCGGGCAAGAAAGTTTGCTCTTTTTCCTGCAAAACCAGAACAAACTGGCAAGGTTCACTTCCAGACCAGTAGCGAGCTGCAAGAGCTGCCACCACTGACCAAGAAGTGTGTGAGGATGTTGTGTAGAACGCAGGAGGCCGGCGATGCTCTTTATGATGTCAGCCAAGTCAGAGCTTCACTGGGCATTTCGTTGCATTTCTGGCAAACACGGGGTATCTCCCAGCCAAAAAACGCTGTTGAGAACTGGCCAAGCGATAGGGAGAAGGCCAATGTCAACTGCGAGGGCCTGCACAGCCCAAGTGCTGCACCAATCACACACCGACTCCTCAGCCGCGCTTCCCTCATCCCCCCCTTTAGCCTTTCTTGCCATCCTCATCCTTGCACGCCACTAACTATTCCCTCGGAATTTCCCCCTTTTCAGGGAAATCGCTCACTTGACTTCGCAGCTCTGGAGACGGACCATCCGGGTACAAATGACCAGCTGCACCTGACCCGGGTCAGAAGTCAGGAATTGAGCCGTTCTGTGCTTTTTAGAAGCAAAAGCAGGAGAGCACATCCCTGTAGGCTGTTTCCATCCCTTCTTCCCCAGTCCCAAAGAAGAAATCGCATCCTTTTACTTCTTCCAGCCTTCTTTGGAAGGCAGGAGCAAAGCCGGGGACTGACATATCTGTAGGCTCAACTCCTCAGCTCGGCCGCGGGCTCTGAATAGCTGCAGCTGACAAACCAGCGAGCAGAAGCCAAGCCTGCAAGGAGAACTGGGATCACTGGGCTGCTGCGCCTCGGACACGCCACTGCCACTGTAGCATCGTCGGCAGTTTAATGACAGGGTGGTTTTGGTGTAACCACTGCCTATTTTTTATGCTTGGATTAAGAGAAGTTTTTACCACAAACTCGTACAATAAAATCAAATCATCAGTTTAGGAGGAACTTTAAATGCTCCGCGTCAAGGTCCACATTTCCACTGCGATCATTTATCCTAAAGGAAGGTGGATAACGTTTTAATTTATAACCCATCTTGGAGAAAAGGACTCGTGTCCACATGTCCACATGTGGATCACGTGTGTGGATCACACTCCACATGTGGATCACACGTGTCTTCAAGCCTGTCATTGCATGTCAGTACTTGGGTCACCCTGCGTCCTAGGTCCCCCTAACTCCCCCTTTTCGCCCTCCGGGCCCTCATGTGTCATCACATGTTCTCACATGTCATCACATGCCACATGGCATCACGTGGTGTCATGTGTCACCTCCCACTTCCTCTTTAATCATATGTGTCATCATGACCCCCTCACCCTGGTGGCATCACACGTGGTTGCCATTTCCTGTTGTCGCCTTTGTGGTATGACACATGTCAGCCCGTGTCCCCATGATATCATGCGTGACTGTCATGGCATGTCAACCCTCTGTGTTGAAAAGAAACACAGTGTTCTTTATGCAAATCAACACCAATCAATAAAATAAAGACACAACCAGTGTTTTAAATATGACGAAACGCCAACATCGACTCTCCTGAAGCACCAAGACACCTCACGGCCCCCCAACACTTTTCACCACCCCAGTCACTGCGGTGCCTGGGTGCTCGCCGGTGGTAAAACCAGCTGGGGAACAGCACCGCGTCAGACGTGGTGCCGGCCTGCAGCTGTCCACGGATTTTGCAGGCTCAAGCTTTCACTTTTCAGAGAGTTTTAGGAAGTAGAAGGATCTGTCTTTACACCACTCTGTGCTCTGGCTGAGGGAAGCACGGGCCCAGGTTCTCCTTTCAAGGCTGACAGCCACAGAGCGTGCCACGTTCATACCACCGACCCAGTGGAACAAGTGTTTATTTCTTCATTTTTTATGGCAGAAACAGCAAGAGCAGTCCAAGATCTTTAACATTCACAAACCAGTTTTAATAAGTAGAAAACACAAAAAACCTAACCTTATCTCTATCAAGAAGGGTGCTACGCTCTTAAATGCTGCGCGTGACTATCACTTCAGGTAAAAACGTTGTTAAATGCAGTGACCATTTTTCAGTGATTTCCCCTGTTCTGTCTCTTTTGAGAGCAGAGGCAGCCTCGTGTTCTTGAATCCCCAGAGCCCAGCTGCTGCCTGGATGTGGAGGAGAAATCCGGTGTTTTTTAATAACCGGTGAACCTTGTGGCTAGTTTTACATCAGTTCCCAGTTGTCACGGGAGGAGGTCAGCGGCATCCAGCCTTTTTTCTGGCGTCGCCGCCCTTTACAAAAGCTCCTGGGGCCACTTAAACATCCTGCAGGCGATGGAGTCTCATGTGAGCATTCCTCCCTTGTATCTTCTCAAACACCCTGGAAGTTAAGAAAACAAAGGGGGATTTTTCATTCCTTGGTGTTTTCTTTTTTTTTTTTTTTTTTCTAAATTTCTTAGACCAAGCTTCATTATTCCCGCTTTTGCGAATTCCTGTTATGTTTTGCTGCGCGGTATGACACAATTTCCGACATTGGTGGTAAAACCAGACAGATCATTTGCGATTAAAATAGGAGAATTAATGGTGCAATCGCGTGAAATGCGGTTGAATTGAAACTTGAGGGATTTTGCTTGGCATGAGCAACTGAAGCGTGGAAGCCTTGGGCCACAAACCCTAACGGAACTTGAGTTTTTCTTAGTCAACAAAGAAGAAACACTTGGATTCTTGTGCAAGGGGGGCCAGTCTGAACCTCGCGGCTTGGCAGGAGGGCCTCCCTGACTTGGAAACACAGATTTTTTTGGGTTGAAAGTCAAATAAAACTGCCAGGCAGCCACACAGGACAAAGGGGAATCCTCAAGCTGCCCTCTCCCTCTGCCCCTCCTCTGCTTCCATTTTGTAGAAGAAGAAGGAAGAGCTAACCTTCCACACTCTCTGCAGGGGAAAACAGCCAGATCGCCGGCACCTCCATCCCAGCGCAGGGAGGCACTGGGATCACCCGCGTGGCTGCCGACGCTGCGGGGCTGCCGTTCGGAGCGCCCCTGCTTCGGGTCTTCCTTGGGCACCACACGGCGCCTCTTCCTCTGGTTGCAAACAGCCTATAAATCAGTAAAATAATAGCTTGAAACACCTCCGAATGGCCCAGGCAATGCCATTTTTGTGCTGGATGTAACTCATTCTACCTAAGCCTGCCCAGGCGAACTCCTTGGAACACTAAACAGCCAAAAAAAACCACTGCAAAGATCGGGTGCAAAGCCAGACCTTGAAAGAAAAACTGTATTAGTTCTACTATCCTCAGCGGAATAGCACTTTCCTCCACAAAAATCTAGAGAACAGCTTCCAAGTGTGGAGTTCCAAAGTACTGAAGTGACACGGTTACCCCATTTCTACCACCAACATTAATAAGAGATCTATTCCTGTGAAGCCAATTCCTGTTTCCTGGTAAGGAACAGTTCCGCAACACCCATGCAGGGGAAAACGGGTTCGCTGAGAAGCGGAATCTCGCACAAAGTCCCCACCACTTTTTATCTCTCATCTTCAGCCTTTTCTACCTCATCCTGGCGTCTCTTCAGCTTTTTCTGTGTCAGGCAAGGTTGAGCGCAGCCAAACTGGATTTTTTTCTTCCAGGTGTAGTAATACTCCACGCACTGGGATACAGTTTTAGTCTGAATCTATTGAGAGAAAAACAGAAGCCATCTATAAGGGAAACACTGCAGTAAAACATTTAAGGCACAGATCTACGGCGATTCTCTCCCCTGTTGTCTCCGGTTCTCACAACACAACCTACGGGTGAGATCAGACAGAAAAGTCAGAAATGATTCCGTAAAGCAGCACTGGACGGGCAGAATTCTACATTTCACACTGTTAGTCAGCATAACCTGTCATTATTCTCTTAATATCTCTGGTATTTTGTCCCAGAGAGATTAAATATTACGTTGTAATGACACACTAGGCAAATTATGTCTTGTACCGGGGTTTTTTTAGCATGAAGAAGTGTCCGAAGAACAGAATGCCAACACAGAATCACAGGATCACAGAATCGCGACTTTCTGGGTTAAAACTGTCCACGCTAACAAGATCCAGTTAGCATCAGTCTAACAGCTTTACCTGCTTCTGTATGAGGTGAAAATTCTTCCCATGTACGTAAAAAGCCTCTTTAAACAACTGCTGCTCCAGCGGCGTCCAAGTGTCTGAACCTAGGAATAAAGAGTGACATGCCAATGATCAGAATAGGCATTCTGCGCTTCAAAAAGCCCCGGAAGAGGATTAAAACTACTACTTTCTCTGCCCCAAAGAACACCAGTCACCTCTGACGACACGTTTTTAAGAATAAATCCTTTCAATCAGAGCAAAGGGAACAGCAGTACCTGCTCACATTCCTGGCAAAGGAACAAGCTCTGCTTCCAGTTTACCTGCGTAATGATAATCAGCCAAAGGATGGGATTTGGGTCTCTGGGGCGGCCCAGAACGCAGCATTTCCATAGCCTCCTGCGAGATGTAATAGAAAAAAAGGCTTAGATTCCCCCCCCCCCGGAGGAGCAAAAAGGGAAATTCTTGCTCCTCATGGAGACGTAGCAGACACTGAGTCGCCGAGTGGTGTTAAAGCCTTTCTTCAAAGAAGAGGGAGCAAAGCAGAGCCACTCGGGGCTGCCCCGGGGCCAGGCCGGAGGCGTTTGCTCGGCGAGGAGGGCCCAGGGATGGTGCAGGTGTCCAGCACGCGACATTTATCTCGGGCAGACCTCGGGCTTTATCTAATAGTCCTCCATTCCTAGCATTTGGAGGAGGAGTACTTCTCCAAATTGTCCCAGAATCAAAACAAGCTCTTCTTTATGCACCAGGACAGGGCCTGTAATCCCAAGAGACGTTCATGTGGCAACAGGCAGCAGGCAAGAACCCTGCGCCTTTAGCAAAGAGATGCCAGCCCGTGGAATAGAAAACTCGGAGTGACTCCCAGCTCACACCAATAACAAGGGCTGTCCTAGTCCGTTAGGAATTAGAAATTGCTGCTTCTTACCAGAACATCGCCTTGAGTCTCGTGCAGGCAATGCAGAGCAAGCTCTGGGTTGGTTTGTCCCCCCGGCATGGCGTTGGAAGAGGCCACATTGAGCAGGTCTGCAACTACAAATGCAACGAAAACCAAGAGAAAGTCAGTTTTCCTCAAGAAAGGAGAAAAGGCGCGATACGAGACAGAGGGAAAACACAACAAGAGTGGCAGACGGGCCAGAGACCAAAAAAAGGCGCAGAAAAAAGTCCCATATCCCAACCATCCCCTCTGGCTCTCTCTACCTTAAGAGCAGCTTTGGGAGCAGAAACTCCAGAAACAAACCTCCTCTCTGCCGAGGTCGCTGCAGATGAGGTGGGGCAGCTACAAACGCCCATTTCTCAGGGAGGATGCTGCCGAGAGCACCACCGGTTATTATTTGGTCACTCTCCTACCAGAACTGAGCCATCTCCTTCCTCTAACGCTTCTGGGCGTGAAGGCAGCCAAGAAAAGAAGGGAGAGAATCCCAACGCCCAAAAAGCTGCTGTGAAAACTTGGAATTTTCAACCTGTACTATCGCGGGGGTGACCGCAGAAGAAAAGTGTTAGAGAAACCTTTGTCCTGCATCTCCGGGTTCGTCTCGAGATCGCCCCAGGGCTTCCACACCAGAGACGCTCCCTCTTCCTCCTCAGTCAAACGGGACCTGTCCTGGAGGTCCGGGAGCTCTGCCTGGAAACAGCTGCCGATGTTGACGTGCCTGAAGTCGTAAGGAAGAGGAGGTGAGGAAGGCAAGTCGGGAACAGAAACAGCACGACAACACGCAGACATATAGGCACACGCTCAGGAAGAGGGGATATGTGATGAGCTGTACGAAATAGAGTACGCATTTCCCAGCAAAGCATCACTAGCTCTCCTCTAGCAACTTCCACAGTCCCTTCCCAGCACCACCGGCATTACCGTGCTGCCCTGTGAGTCCTTTTGCGCCCCATCGGGCAAGAAAGTTTGCTCTTTTTCCTGCAAAACCAGAACAAACTGGCAAGGTTCACTTCCAGACCAGTAGCGAGCTGCAAGAGCTGCCACCACTGACCAAGAAGTGTGTGAGGATGTTGTGTAGAACGCAGGAGGCCGGCGATGCTCTTTATGATGTCAGCCAAGTCAGAGCTTCACTGGGCATTTCGTTGCATTTCTGGCAAACACGGGGTATCTCCCAGCCAAAAAACGCTGTTGAGAACTGGCCAAGCGATAGGGAGAAGGCCAATGTCAACTGCGAGGGCCTGCACAGCCCAAGTGCTGCACCAATCACACACCGACTCCTCAGCCGCGCTTCCCTCATCCCCCCCTTTAGCCTTTCTTGCCATCCTCATCCTTGCACGCCACTAACTATTCCCTCGGAATTTCCCCCTTTTCAGGGAAATCGCTCACTTGACTTCGCAGCTCTGGAGACGGACCATCCGGGTACAAATGACCAGCTGCACCTGACCCGGGTCAGAAGTCAGGAATTGAGCCGTTCTGTGCTTTTTAGAAGCAAAAGCAGGAGAGCACATCCCTGTAGGCTGTTTCCATCCCTTCCTCCCCAGTCCCAAAGAAGAAATCGCATCCTTTTACTTCTTCCAGCCTTCTTTGGAAGGCAGGAGCAAAGCCGGGGACTGACATATCTGTAGGCTCAACTCCTCAGCTCGGCCGCGGGCTCTGAATAGCTGCAGCTGACAAACCAGCGAGCAGAAGCCAAGCCTGCAAGGAGAACTGGGATCACTGGGCTGCTGCGCCTCGGACACGCCACTGCCACTGTAGCATCGTCGGCAGTTTAATGACAGGGTGGTTTTGGTGTAACCACTGCCTATTTTTTATGCTTGGATTAAGAGAAGTTTTTACCACAAACTCGTACAATAAAATCAAATCATCAGTTTAGGAGGAACTTTAAATGCTCCGCGTCAAGGTCCACATTTCCACTGCGATCATTTATCCTAAAGGAAGGTGGATAACGTTTTAATTTATAACCCATCTTGGAGAAAAGGACTCGTGTCCACATGTCCACATGTGGATCACGTGTGTGGATCACACTCCACATGTGGATCACACGTGTCTTCAAGCCTGTCATTGCATGTCAGTACTTGGGTCACCCTGCGTCCTAGGTCCCCCTAACTCCCCCTTTTCGCCCTCCGGGCCCTCATGTGTCATCACATGTTCTCACATGTCATCACATGCCACATGGCATCACGTGGTGTCATGTGTCACCTCCCACTTCCTCTTTAATCATATGTGTCATCATGACCCCCTCACCCTGGTGGCATCACACGTGGTTGCCATTTCCTGTTGTCGCCTTTGTGGTATGACACATGTCAGCCCGTGTCCCCATGATATCATGCGTGACTGTCATGGCATGTCAACCCTCTGTGTTGAAAAGAAACACAGTGTTCTTTATGCAAATCAACACCAATCAATAAAATAAAGACACAACCAGTGTTTTAAATATGACGAAACGCCAACATCGACTCTCCTGAAGCACCAAGACACCTCACGGCCCCCCAACACTTTTCACCACCCCAGTCACTGCGGTGCCTGGGCGCTCGCCGGTGGTAAAACCAGCTGGGGAACAGCACCGCGTCAGACGTGGTGCCGGCCTGCAGCTGTCCACGGATTTTGCAGGCTCAAGCTTTCACTTTTCAGAGAGTTTTAGGAAGTAGAAGGATCTGTCTTTACACCACTCTGTGCTCTGGCTGAGGGAAGCACGGGCCCAGGTTCTCCTTTCAAGGCTGACAGCCACAGAGCGTGCCACGTTCATACCACCGACCCAGTGGAACAAGTGTTTATTTCTTCATTTTTTATGGCAGAAACAGCAAGAGCAGTCCAAGATCTTTAACATTCACAAACCAGTTTTAATAAGTAGAAAACACAAAAAACCTAACCTTATCTCTATCAAGAAGGGTGCTACGCTCTTAAATGCTGCGCGTGACTATCACTTCAGGTAAAAACGTTGTTAAATGCAGTGACCATTTTTCAGTGATTTCCCCTGTTCTGTCTCTTTTGAGAGCAGAGGCAGCCTCGTGTTCTTGAATCCCCAGAGCCCAGCTGCTGCCTGGATGTGGAGGAGAAATCCGGTGTTTTTTAATAACCGGTGAACCTTGTGGCTAGTTTTACATCAGTTCCCAGTTGTCACGGGAGGAGGTCAGCGGCATCCAGCCTTTTTTCTGGCATCGCCGCCCTTTACAAAAGCTCCTGGGGCCACTTAAACATCCTGCAGGCGATGGAGTCTCATGTGAGCATTCCTCCCTTGTATCTTCTCAAACACCCTGGAAGTTAAGAAAACAAAGGGGGATTTTTCATTCCTTGGTGTTTTCTTTTTTTTTTTTTTTTTTCTAAATTTCTTAGACCAAGCTTCATTATTCCCGCTTTTGCGAATTCCTGTTATGTTTTGCTGCGCGGTATGACACAATTTCCGACATTGGTGGTAAAACCAGACAGATCATTTGCGATTAAAATAGGAGAATTAATGGTGCAATCGCGTGAAATGCGGTTGAATTGAAACTTGAGGGATTTTGCTTGGCATGAGCAACTGAAGCGTGGAAGCCTTGGGCCACAAACCCTAACGGAACTTGAGTTTTTCTTAGTCAACAAAGAAGAAACACTTGGATTCTTGTGCAAGGGGGGCCAGTCTGAACCTCGCGGCTTGGCAGGAGGGCCTCCCTGACTTGGAAACACAGATTTTTTTGGGTTGAAAGTCAAATAAAACTGCCAGGCAGCCACACAGGACAAAGGGGAATCCTCAAGCTGCCCTCTCCCTCTGCCCCTCCTCTGCTTCCATTTTGTAGAAGAAGAAGGAAGAGCTAACCTTCCACACTCTCTGCAGGGGAAAACAGCCAGATCGCCGGCACCTCCATCCCAGCGCAGGGAGGCACTGGGATCACCCGCGTGGCTGCCGACGCTGCGGGGCTGCCGTTCGGAGCGCCCCTGCTTCGGGTCTTCCTTGGGCACCACACGGCGCCTCTTCCTCTGGTTGCAAACAGCCTATAAATCAGTAAAATAATAGCTTGAAACACCTCCGAATGGCCCAGGCAATGCCATTTTTGTGCTGGATGTAACTCATTCTACCTAAGCCTGCCCAGGCGAACTCCTTGGAACACTAAACAGCCAAAAAAAACCACTGCAAAGATCGGGTGCAAAGCCAGACCTTGAAAGAAAAACTGTATTAGTTCTACTATCCTCAGCGGAATAGCACTTTCCTCCACAAAAATCTAGAGAACAGCTTCCAAGTGTGGAGTTCCAAAGTACTGAAGTGTCACGGTTACCCCATTTCTACCACCAACATTAATAAGAGATCTATTCCTGTGAAGCCAATTCCTGTTTCCTGGTAAGGAACAGTTCCGCAACACCCATGCAGGGGAAAACGGGTTCGCTGAGAAGCGGAATCTCGCACAAAGTCCCCACCACTTTTTATCTCTCATCTTCAGCCTTTTCTACCTCATCCTGGCGTCTCTTCAGCTTTTTCTGTGTCAGGCAAGGTTGAGCGCAGCCAAACTGGATTTTTTTCTTCCAGGTGTAGTAATACTCCACGCACTGGGATACAGTTTTAGTCTGAATCTATTGAGAGAAAAACAGAAGCCATCTATAAGGGAAACACTGCAGTAAAACATTTAAGGCACAGATCTACGGCGATTCTCTCCCCTGTTGTCTCCGGTTCTCACAACACAACCTACGGGTGAGATCAGACAGAAAAGTCAGAAATGATTCCGTAAAGCAGCACTGGACGGGCAGAATTCTACATTTCACACTGTTAGTCAGCATAACCTGTCATTATTCTCTTAATATCTCTGGTATTTTGTCCCAGAGAGATTAAATATTACGTTGTAATGACACACTAGGCAAATTATGTCTTGTACCGGGGTTTTTTTAGCATGAAGAAGTGTCCGAAGAACAGAATGCCAACACAGAATCACAGGATCACAGAATCGCGACTTTCTGGGTTAAAACTGTCCACGCTAACAAGATCCAGTTAGCATCAGTCTAACAGCTTTACCTGCTTCTGTATGAGGTGAAAATTCTTCCCATGTACGTAAAAAGCCTCTTTAAACAACTGCTGCTCCAGCGGCGTCCAAGTGTCTGAACCTAGGAATAAAGAGTGACATGCCAATGATCAGAATAGGCATTCTGCGCTTCAAAAAGCCCCGGAAGAGGATTAAAACTACTACTTTCTCTGCCCCAAAGAACACCAGTCACCTCTGACGACACGTTTTTAAGAATAAATCCTTTCAATCAGAGCAAAGGGAACAGCAGTACCTGCTCACATTCCTGGCAAAGGAACAAGCTCTGCTTCCAGTTTACCTGCGTAATGATAATCAGCCAAAGGATGGGATTTGGGTCTCTGGGGCGGCCCAGAACGCAGCATTTCCATAGCCTCCTGCGAGATGTAATAGAAAAAAAGGCTTAGATTCCCCCCCCCCCGGAGGAGCAAAAAGGGAAATTCTTGCTCCTCATGGAGACGTAGCAGACACTGAGTCGCCGAGTGGTGTTAAAGCCTTTCTTCAAAGAAGAGGGAGCAAAGCAGAGCCACTCGGGGCTGCCCCGGGGCCAGGCCGGAGGCGTTTGCTCGGCGAGGAGGGCCCAGGGATGGTGCAGGTGTCCAGCACGCGACATTTATCTCGGGCAGACCTCGGGCTTTATCTAATAGTCCTCCATTCCTAGCATTTGGAGGAGGAGTACTTCTCCAAATTGTCCCAGAATCAAAACAAGCTCTTCTTTATGCACCAGGACAGGGCCTGTAATCCCAAGAGACGTTCATGTGGCAACAGGCAGCAGGCAAGAACCCTGCGCCTTTAGCAAAGAGATGCCAGCCCGTGGAATAGAAAACTCGGAGTGACTCCCAGCTCACACCAATAACAAGGGCTGTCCTAGTCCGTTAGGAATTAGAAATTGCTGCTTCTTACCAGAACATCGCCTTGAGTCTCGTGCAGGCAATGCAGAGCAAGCTCTGGGTTGGTTTGTCCCCCCGGCATGGCGTTGGAAGAGGCCACATTGAGCAGGTCTGCAACTACAAATGCAACGAAAACCAAGAGAAAGTCAGTTTTCCTCAAGAAAGGAGAAAAGGCGCGATACGAGACAGAGGGAAAACACAACAAGAGTGGCAGACGGGCCAGAGACCAAAAAAAGGCGCAGAAAAAAGTCCCATATCCCAACCATCCCCTCTGGCTCTCTCTACCTTAAGAGCAGCTTTGGGAGCAGAAACTCCAGAAACAAACCTCCTCTCTGCCGAGGTCGCTGCAGATGAGGTGGGGCAGCTACAAACGCCCATTTCTCAGGGAGGATGCTGCCGAGAGCACCACCGGTTATTATTTGGTCACTCTCCTACCAGAACTGAGCCATCTCCTTCCTCTAACGCTTCTGGGCGTGAAGGCAGCCAAGAAAAGAAGGGAGAGAATCCCAACGCCCAAAAAGCTGCTGTGAAAACTTGGAATTTTCAACCTGTACTATCGCGGGGGTGACCGCAGAAGAAAAGTGTTAGAGAAACCTTTGTCCTGCATCTCCGGGTTCGTCTCGAGATCGCCCCAGGGCTTCCACACCAGAGACGCTCCCTCTTCCTCCTCAGTCAAACGGGACCTGTCCTGGAGGTCCGGGAGCTCTGCCTGGAAACAGCTGCCGATGTTGACGTGCCTGAAGTCGTAAGGAAGAGGAGGTGAGGAAGGCAAGTCGGGAACAGAAACAGCACGACAACACGCAGACATATAGGCACACGCTCAGGAAGAGGGGATATGTGATGAGCTGTACGAAATAGAGTACGCATTTCCCAGCAAAGCATCACTAGCTCTCCTCTAGCAACTTCCACAGTCCCTTCCCAGCACCACCGGCATTACCGTGCTGCCCTGTGAGTCCTTTTGCGCCCCATCGGGCAAGAAAGTTTGCTCTTTTTCCTGCAAAACCAGAACAAACTGGCAAGGTTCACTTCCAGACCAGTAGCGAGCTGCAAGAGCTGCCACCACTGACCAAGAAGTGTGTGAGGATGTTGTGTAGAACGCAGGAGGCCGGCGATGCTCTTTATGATGTCAGCCAAGTCAGAGCTTCACTGGGCATTTCGTTGCATTTCTGGCAAACACGGGGTATCTCCCAGCCAAAAAACGCTGTTGAGAACTGGCCAAGCGATAGGGAGAAGGCCAATGTCAACTGCGAGGGCCTGCACAGCCCAAGTGCTGCACCAATCACACACCGACTCCTCAGCCGCGCTTCCCTCATCCCCCCCTTTAGCCTTTCTTGCCATCCTCATCCTTGCACGCCACTAACTATTCCCTCGGAATTTCCCCCTTTTCAGGGAAATCGCTCACTTGACTTCGCAGCTCTGGAGACGGACCATCCGGGTACAAATGACCAGCTGCACCTGACCCGGGTCAGAAGTCAGGAATTGAGCCGTTCTGTGCTTTTTAGAAGCAAAAGCAGGAGAGCACATCCCTGTAGGCTGTTTCCATCCCTTCCTCCCCAGTCCCAAAGAAGAAATCGCATCCTTTTACTTCTTCCAGCCTTCTTTGGAAGGCAGGAGCAAAGCCGGGGACTGACATATCTGTAGGCTCAACTCCTCAGCTCGGCCGCGGGCTCTGAATAGCTGCAGCTGACAAACCAGCGAGCAGAAGCCAAGCCTGCAAGGAGAACTGGGATCACTGGGCTGCTGCGCCTCGGACACGCCACTGCCACTGTAGCATCGTCGGCAGTTTAATGACAGGGTGGTTTTGGTGTAACCACTGCCTATTTTTTATGCTTGGATTAAGAGAAGTTTTTACCACAAACTCGTACAATAAAATCAAATCATCAGTTTAGGAGGAACTTTAAATGCTCCGCGTCAAGGTCCACATTTCCACTGCGATCATTTATCCTAAAGGAAGGTGGATAACGTTTTAATTTATAACCCATCTTGGAGAAAAGGACTCGTGTCCACATGTCCACATGTGGATCACGTGTGTGGATCACACTCCACATGTGGATCACACGTGTCTTCAAGCCTGTCATTGCATGTCAGTACTTGGGTCACCCTGCGTCCTAGGTCCCCCTAACTCCCCCTTTTCGCCCTCCGGGCCCTCATGTGTCATCACATGTTCTCACATGTCATCACATGCCACATGGCATCACGTGGTGTCATGTGTCACCTCCCACTTCCTCTTTAATCATATGTGTCATCATGACCCCCTCACCCTGGTGGCATCACACGTGGTTGCCATTTCCTGTTGTCGCCTTTGTGGTATGACACATGTCAGCCCGTGTCCCCATGATATCATGCGTGACTGTCATGGCATGTCAACCCTCTGTGTTGAAAAGAAACACAGTGTTCTTTATGCAAATCAACACCAATCAATAAAATAAAGACACAACCAGTGTTTTAAATATGACGAAACGCCAACATCGACTCTCCTGAAGCACCAAGACACCTCACGGCCCCCCAACACTTTTCACCACCCCAGTCACTGCGGTGCCTGGGCGCTCGCCGGTGGTAAAACCAGCTGGGGAACAGCACCGCGTCACACGTGGTGCCGGCCTGCAGCTGTCCACGGATTTTGCAGGCTCAAGCTTTCACTTTTCAGAGAGTTTTAGGAAGTAGAAGGATCTGTCTTTACACCACTCTGTGCTCTGGCTGAGGGAAGCACAGGCCCAGGTTCTCCTTTCAAGGCTGACAGCCACAGAGCGTGCCACGTTCATACCACCGACCCAGTGGAACAAGTGTTTATTTCTTCATTTTTTATGGCAGAAACAGCAAGAGCAGTCCAAGATCTTTAACATTCACAAACCAGTTTTAATAAGTAGAAAACACAAAAAACCTAACCTTATCTCTATCAAGAAGGGTGCTACGCTCTTAAATGCTGCGCGTGACTATCACTTCAGGTAAAAACGTTGTTAAATGCAGTGACCATTTTTCAGTGATTTCCCCTGTTCTGTCTCTTTTGAGAGCAGAGGCAGCCTCGTGTTCTTGAATCCCCAGAGCCCAGCTGCTGCCTGGATGTGGAGGAGAAATCCGGTGTTTTTTAATAACCGGTGAACCTTGTGGCTAGTTTTACATCAGTTCCCAGTTGTCACGGGAGGAGGTCAGCGGCATCCAGCCTTTTTTCTGGCGTCGCCGCCCTTTACAAAAGCTCCTGGGGCCACTTAAACATCCTGCAGGCGATGGAGTCTCATGTGAGCATTCCTCCCTTGTATCTTCTCAAACACCCTGGAAGTTAAGAAAACAAAGGGGGATTTTTCATTCCTTGGTGTTTTCTTTTTTTTTTTTTTTTTTCTAAATTTCTTAGACCAAGCTTCATTATTCCCGCTTTTGCGAATTCCTGTTATGTTTTGCTGCGCGGTATGACACAATTTCCGACATTGGTGGTAAAACCAGACAGATCATTTGCGATTAAAATAGGAGAATTAATGGTGCAATCGCGTGAAATGCGGTTGAATTGAAACTTGAGGGATTTTGCTTGGCATGAGCAACTGAAGCGTGGAAGCCTTGGGCCACAAACCCTAACGGAACTTGAGTTTTTCTTAGTCAACAAAGAAGAAACACTTGGATTCTTGTGCAAGGGGGGCCAGTCTGAACCTCGCGGCTTGGCAGGAGGGCCTCCCTGACTTGGAAACACAGATTTTTTTGGGTTGAAAGTCAAATAAAACTGCCAGGCAGCCACACAGGACAAAGGGGAATCCTCAAGCTGCCCTCTCCCTCTGCCCCTCCTCTGCTTCCATTTTGTAGAAGAAGAAGGAAGAGCTAACCTTCCACACTCTCTGCAGGGGAAAACAGCCAGATCGCCGGCACCTCCATCCCAGCGCAGGGAGGCACTGGGATCACCCGCGTGGCTGCCGACGCTGCGGGGCTGCCGTTCGGAGCGCCCCTGCTTCGGGTCTTCCTTGGGCACCACACGGCGCCTCTTCCTCTGGTTGCAAACAGCCTATAAATCAGTAAAATAATAGCTTGAAACACCTCCGAATGGCCCAGGCAATGCCATTTTTGTGCTGGATGTAACTCATTCTACCTAAGCCTGCCCAGGCGAACTCCTTGGAACACTAAACAGCCAAAAAAAACCACTGCAAAGATCGGGTGCAAAGCCAGACCTTGAAAGAAAAACTGTATTAGTTCTACTATCCTCAGCGGAATAGCACTTTCCTCCACAAAAATCTAGAGAACAGCTTCCAAGTGTGGAGTTCCAAAGTACTGAAGTGTCACGGTTACCCCATTTCTACCACCAACATTAATAAGAGATCTATTCCTGTGAAGCCAATTCCTGTTTCCTGGTAAGGAACAGTTCCGCAACACCCATGCAGGGGAAAACGGGTTCGCTGAGAAGCGGAATCTCGCACAAAGTCCCCACCACTTTTTATCTCTCATCTTCAGCCTTTTCTACCTCATCCTGGCGTCTCTTCAGCTTTTTCTGTGTCAGGCAAGGTTGAGCGCAGCCAAACTGGATTTTTTTCTTCCAGGTGTAGTAATACTCCACGCACTGGGATACAGTTTTAGTCTGAATCTATTGAGAGAAAAACAGAAGCCATCTATAAGGGAAACACTGCAGTAAAACATTTAAGGCACAGATCTACGGCGATTCTCTCCCCTGTTGTCTCCGGTTCTCACAACACAACCTACGGGTGAGATCAGACAGAAAAGTCAGAAATGATTCCGTAAAGCAGCACTGGACGGGCAGAATTCTACATTTCACACTGTTAGTCAGCATAACCTGTCATTATTCTCTTAATATCTCTGGTATTTTGTCCCAGAGAGATTAAATATTACGTTGTAATGACACACTAGGCAAATTATGTCTTGTACCGGGGTTTTTTTAGCATGAAGAAGTGTCCGAAGAACAGAATGCCAACACAGAATCACAGGATCACAGAATCGCGACTTTCTGGGTTAAAACTGTCCACGCTAACAAGATCCAGTTAGCATCAGTCTAACAGCTTTACCTGCTTCTGTATGAGGTGAAAATTCTTCCCATGTACGTAAAAAGCCTCTTTAAACAACTGCTGCTCCAGCGGCGTCCAAGTGTCTGAACCTAGGAATAAAGAGTGACATGCCAATGATCAGAATAGGCATTCTGCGCTTCAAAAAGCCCCGGAAGAGGATTAAAACTACTACTTTCTCTGCCCCAAAGAACACCAGTCACCTCTGACGACACGTTTTTAAGAATAAATCCTTTCAATCAGAGCAAAGGGAACAGCAGTACCTGCTCACATTCCTGGCAAAGGAACAAGCTCTGCTTCCAGTTTACCTGCGTAATGATAATCAGCCAAAGGATGGGATTTGGGTCTCTGGGGCGGCCCAGAACGCAGCATTTCCATAGCCTCCTGCGAGATGTAATAGAAAAAAAGGCTTAGATTCCCCCCCCCCCGGAGGAGCAAAAAGGGAAATTCTTGCTCCTCATGGAGACGTAGCAGACACTGAGTCGCCGAGTGGTGTTAAAGCCTTTCTTCAAAGAAGAGGGAGCAAAGCAGAGCCACTCGGGGCTGCCCCGGGGCCAGGCCGGAGGCGTTTGCTCGGCGAGGAGGGCCCAGGGATGGTGCAGGTGTCCAGCACGCGACATTTATCTCGGGCAGACCTCGGGCTTTATCTAATAGTCCTCCATTCCTAGCATTTGGAGGAGGAGTACTTCTCCAAATTGTCCCAGAATCAAAACAAGCTCTTCTTTATGCACCAGGACAGGGCCTGTAATCCCAAGAGACGTTCATGTGGCAACAGGCAGCAGGCAAGAACCCTGCGCCTTTAGCAAAGAGATGCCAGCCCGTGGAATAGAAAACTCGGAGTGACTCCCAGCTCACACCAATAACAAGGGCTGTCCTAGTCCGTTAGGAATTAGAAATTGCTGCTTCTTACCAGAACATCGCCTTGAGTCTCGTGCAGGCAATGCAGAGCAAGCTCTGGGTTGGTTTGTCCCCCCGGCATGGCGTTGGAAGAGGCCACATTGAGCAGGTCTGCAACTACAAATGCAACGAAAACCAAGAGAAAGTCAGTTTTCCTCAAGAAAGGAGAAAAGGCGCGATACGAGACAGAGGGAAAACACAACAAGAGTGGCAGACGGGCCAGAGACCAAAAAAAGGCGCAGAAAAAAGTCCCATATCCCAACCATCCCCTCTGGCTCTCTCTACCTTAAGAGCAGCTTTGGGAGCAGAAACTCCAGAAACAAACCTCCTCTCTGCCGAGGTCGCTGCAGATGAGGTGGGGCAGCTACAAACGCCCATTTCTCAGGGAGGATGCTGCCGAGAGCACCACCGGTTATTATTTGGTCACTCTCCTACCAGAACTGAGCCATCTCCTTCCTCTAACGCTTCTGGGCGTGAAGGCAGCCAAGAAAAGAAGGGAGAGAATCCCAACGCCCAAAAAGCTGCTGTGAAAACTTGGAATTTTCAACCTGTACTATCGCGGGGGTGACCGCAGAAGAAAAGTGTTAGAGAAACCTTTGTCCTGCATCTCCGGGTTCGTCTCGAGATCGCCCCAGGGCTTCCACACCAGAGACGCTCCCTCTTCCTCCTCAGTCAAACGGGACCTGTCCTGGAGGTCCGGGAGCTCTGCCTGGAAACAGCTGCCGATGTTGACGTGCCTGAAGTCGTAAGGAAGAGGAGGTGAGGAAGGCAAGTCGGGAACAGAAACAGCACGACAACACGCAGACATATAGGCACACGCTCAGGAAGAGGGGATATGTGATGAGCTGTACGAAATAGAGTACGCATTTCCCAGCAAAGCATCACTAGCTCTCCTCTAGCAACTTCCACAGTCCCTTCCCAGCACCACCGGCATTACCGTGCTGCCCTGTGAGTCCTTTTGCGCCCCATCGGGCAAGAAAGTTTGCTCTTTTTCCTGCAAAACCAGAACAAACTGGCAAGGTTCACTTCCAGACCAGTAGCGAGCTGCAAGAGCTGCCACCACTGACCAAGAAGTGTGTGAGGATGTTGTGTAGAACGCAGGAGGCCGGCGATGCTCTTTATGATGTCAGCCAAGTCAGAGCTTCACTGGGCATTTCGTTGCATTTCTGGCAAACACGGGGTATCTCCCAGCCAAAAAACGCTGTTGAGAACTGGCCAAGCGATAGGGAGAAGGCCAATGTCAACTGCGAGGGCCTGCACAGCCCAAGTGCTGCACCAATCACACACCGACTCCTCAGCCGCGCTTCCCTCATCCCCCCCTTTAGCCTTTCTTGCCATCCTCATCCTTGCACGCCACTAACTATTCCCTCGGAATTTCCCCCTTTTCAGGGAAATCGCTCACTTGACTTCGCAGCTCTGGAGACGGACCATCCGGGTACAAATGACCAGCTGCACCTGACCCGGGTCAGAAGTCAGGAATTGAGCCGTTCTGTGCTTTTTAGAAGCAAAAGCAGGAGAGCACATCCCTGTAGGCTGTTTCCATCCCTTCCTCCCCAGTCCCAAAGAAGAAATCGCATCCTTTTACTTCTTCCAGCCTTCTTTGGAAGGCAGGAGCAAAGCCGGGGACTGACATATCTGTAGGCTCAACTCCTCAGCTCGGCCGCGGGCTCTGAATAGCTGCAGCTGACAAACCAGCGAGCAGAAGCCAAGCCTGCAAGGAGAACTGGGATCACTGGGCTGCTGCGCCTCGGACACGCCACTGCCACTGTAGCATCGTCGGCAGTTTAATGACAGGGTGGTTTTGGTGTAACCACTGCCTATTTTTTATGCTTGGATTAAGAGAAGTTTTTACCACAAACTCGTACAATAAAATCAAATCATCAGTTTAGGAGGAACTTTAAATGCTCCGCGTCAAGGTCCACATTTCCACTGCGATCATTTATCCTAAAGGAAGGTGGATAACGTTTTAATTTATAACCCATCTTGGAGAAAAGGACTCGTGTCCACATGTCCACATGTGGATCACGTGTGTGGATCACACTCCACATGTGGATCACACGTGTCTTCAAGCCTGTCATTGCATGTCAGTACTTGGGTCACCCTGCGTCCTAGGTCCCCCTAACTCCCCCTTTTCGCCCTCCGGGCCCTCATGTGTCATCACATGTTCTCACATGTCATCACATGCCACATGGCATCACGTGGTGTCATGTGTCACCTCCCACTTCCTCTTTAATCATATGTGTCATCATGACCCCCTCACCCTGGTGGCATCACACGTGGTTGCCATTTCCTGTTGTCGCCTTTGTGGTATGACACATGTCAGCCCGTGTCCCCATGATATCATGCGTGACTGTCGTGGCATGTCACCCTCTGGGTCCCCCGTGTCATCACACATGTCATCAAGCACCCTTGTGACATCATGTGTGGGACCCCCAACGTCCCCCCAGTGACATCACACATGACATTGTCATTGCATGTTGTCACCTGTGTCATCTGCCACCACCATGCCATCACATGTCATCCAGTAACATGATGACATGTAACATGATGACACATGTCATCACGTTTCATCACACATCATCCTGTGACCTTACCCACCCCACCTGTTGCTGTGTGTTATTGCACATCATCAGGTGACATCATGCCTGACAGCCCTTCATGGCCTGTGTGTCATTCCGTGACATTACAGAGCTGGCAGCCACTCGCTTGGGAGACGCAGTGGCATCTCTGAGCTGCCAATGACTGCTGGCTTGAGTGGGCGGGGCCAGGGGCAGGGCCTCAGAGGAGAAGCCCCGCCCCTCACCCCATCCCCAGTGACCACCTCCACCCCGCATTGACCCAAACCGGCTTGAAAACTGGGCAGGGGGGCAACAAAAAGACCTTTTTTCTTCTTCCACACCCCTGGCCACCCCTGCCAGGGCCTTGCCCCGGTGTCAAGGATGTACACTGACACCTCCCCCCTCTTCGCCCCATGCCTCGGCCACGCGAGGGGACCGTCCCCTCCTCCCCACAGGTGACAGTGGACCCCACTGGGGAGCCCACCTTGTCTTCCTGCTGATGGGGCAGGCGCAACACCCTGGAGGTGTTATGACCCAGCTGATCAGCAGCATCTTCCTGTGTCCTTGCTAGACCCTGGGGAGAATTAACCCTATCCCTGCCAGAACCAGGACACCTTGCTAGTGAGAGAGAGAGAAAGAGTGTCTGAGCCTGTCATTCTGGCCTGTCTGTCAGGAATGGAAGCAGGTGTGGTTTTCCACTGCACTTTGATCTCCGACAGGAAAGGTGAGCTTCTGCGCTGCACAGGCCCTTCTGCGGCCCCAGTTTCACTGGCCACTTCAGGCAGCGGAGGGCTCCCTTGGCACGCCAGCACCTCGGGCTGCTCTGGCTGGGCTCCTCAGGCAGTGCTGAGACCCAGGCTCGCTCACAGGGAGCAGCCATTGCTTGCAGGGCCTGAGCCCGGCTCCCAGCTGCCCTGGAGAGTGCAGAGGGTGGGGCCGAGGGTGTGGGGACCCTCCTCACCCCACCTCGGGGCCATGGCTGTGGCCACAGAGACTGTTCCTCAGTCCTTGGGGCTCACGGCAGCCGCAGAGTCATGCAGCTCTGTGCACAAGCCTTGCTGCGTGTCTCTGACACTGGCGCTTTGCCTCACCAGGCGCTAGTAGCCACGCGGAACGCTGGTGTGGTCCTTTTCCCTGTTTGTGCATTTTAAAAAGGTATCTCGTGTATTCTGGAGAGGGCTATGGTTAAAAAGTGTTTCTGATCTGAGATTATATTCAAAGGTACCTTCCTCTCTGTGGGTCTTTTAAAATGATGGTTTCTTCTCATTTTTAATACTAGGAGATTATCTTATTGATTGGATCTTAATTTTTAAATATATACAAGCATGTGATAGCAGTATCAAAAATATAAGCCTGGTCAAGGATGAGGAGGACGATGATACTGGATTTGTTTAGCAACAACACTTTCCACCTTTGTGTGACTGAACTAAATTCCGATTACTTGCCAGTTGTTTGTTGGTTTTTTGTTTTTTTTTTTTTTTTTTTTACTTCTGTCTTCAGATAGCAGCACAAACAGTTTTTGTCTTGATTGTGTGTCTTCCCCATTCTCAAATTCAAGTCTTAGTAATGGATTCCTGTCAGGGAGCAGTCAGTTTTTGTAGGTAAACGAAGGTGGCTGATTAAAATGGACTTAAAATTTTAATTTACTTTTTACTGCTGCTTTCTCCGTCTCATCCTTTCTCCTTTTTTTTTTTCCTTTTTTAAGAGTATTTTAATCTAGTTACCAAAAGACTAGTGTAGAAAACAGATAGAGACCCTTAAATTTGTTTAGAAAGCAGCTGTCTACCTAAGTTACGCTGAAGTGATATAAACTGATTCTGGACCTTTTATTTACTGACCTAAGGAGTTCTCTTAAGCTTATCTGGGACCCAGCTGACTCCCTTCCTCACAGAGGCGCTGCAGAAGCCGGCCCAGGCCCACACCGGCACCTGTGGCAGGGATCTCTCACCCGGCTGAGGGGGAAGAGGAAGGTTTAAACTGGAGCTGCCCTGAGGCGGGAGCGGCAGCGGCAAGGACTGAGGTAAGCCCGAGGTGAGGGTTCGATGCTACTGTACAGAGGGGTTTCTGAATGCAGGGACCGCAGCCCCAGCGGCAACCAGTCGAGCAAGTACTGTGTCCAGTTTTGGGCCCCTTGCCATAAAAAAGACATCGAGGGGCTGGAGCGTGTCCAGAGAAGGGCAACGGAGCTGGTGAGGGGTCTGGAGCACAAGTCTTGTGACGAGAGGCTGAGGGAGCTGGGGGTGTTCAGCCTGGAGAAAAGGAGGCTGAGGGGAGACCTTCTCGCTCTCCATAACTCCCTGAAAGGAGGGGGTAGCCGGGGGGTGTGGGGGGGGTGTCGGTCTCTTCTCCCAAGGAACAGGCCATGGGACAAGAGAAAATGGCCTCAAGTTGCGCCAGCGGAGGTTCAGATTGGATATTAGGAAACATTTTTACACTGAAGGGGTTATTAAGCATTGGAATGGGCTGCCCAGGGAAGTGGTTGAGGGACCATCGCTGGTATTCAAAAGCCAGGTGGACATAGTGCTTAGAGACATGGTTTAGTGATGGTTTTTATCAGAGTTAGGTTGATGGTTGGACAAGATGATCTTAAAGGTCCCTTCCAACCCAGACGATTCTATGATTCTATAATGATAGCACCAGAACTTGGAGAATGGCTGTTGGCATACTCACTTTAAAGCCTTCAGAACCTTTGAATTTTAAGAAAAGTCTTTCTAAATGTTGTATTTTATACCTTAAGACACACTGTCAGAGGTAGTGAAATATTTTCTGTTGAAAACTAAGGTTAACATGGAGACCTGCAGGCATAATGCAGGTTAAAAAAATGCCTTGAAGCTGATAAAGTACTGAACGTGATACTGAAATAAGTAGTGTGCAAGCATGATTAATTGCAAAGCTGTTGGTATGGGAACTTCAAATGTATGACTTAGGATTACCAAGAATAAATTAATTTTAAAATTATATGAATACATATGATATTAATCAAAATTCACTTCCACAGTTTCCCAGTGTTAGAATTTTGTAATGAGTTAAACGTAGACTTTTTCCTGAAGCTGCATGTGTTAATTGAAAAGAATATGAAAATCACAAATGCATTTGAACTATGCTTTCACAGCATAATTTTATTCACAGTAAAATTTCTTTTCAAGATATTGCATATTTTTGTGTTACAGTAGCACGTCTCAAATTGAAGAATTTTGTTTGAGGGAATGGTAGACATGCAGTAATAGTAAATTTCTGCTTTAACACGTTAAAAAAATGTATAAAGTGCAAATTATTTTAAATAATTTTTATTTTAATATGTAGAATTGTATTGAGGTACAAGTTATTTCCTCATGAGTTTAATGAAGGCCAGAAGAAGTATTTGCATTTTGGTATAAATAATTTTGGAAGAAATAAAAAAATATTTCAGGCAAGCTAAAAGGTCATTTGGGTATTTCACAGGCACACATGTGAAATCATTTGAAGTTAGTGTTTTAGTCTTAAAATTGATCTACATTAAAAGAAAAGGGATGGGATGGGATGGGATGGTTAATAAGACACAGATTAAGTGAAAGGTTTTGTTCTGTCTTGAACAAAATGCTTTGATGTTGCTACATCGATCCAAAATGTCTTTTTCCTGGTCCAGTTAGCATGTTTACTTAAATGTGTATTGTTTAACTCCTGTCTGCATATGTATTTAGAATTTGCAGCTTAACTGCTCTCTAAAAAAATACACGGAGTTGCATGTTCACATTTCGCATATTCTATGCATTCAGCAGAGTATGTCATCATTTATGTATATATAGCTATACCCATTCCTATAAGTAATTGTAAGATACACCATCTTTTTCTCTGTTATCCAATAAAGCCAATAAATCCAATAAATTGGATGTTATGATAATGGTCTAAAAGCTATGGTTATGATGGAATATAATAACAGAATTCATCTACATGGATTTTCATTTGCTTAACTGAATTGTGATTCTTGTAGAATTAAGGCTGAAGCCAGTATTGCTGTTGCATGTAGGTACCATTGTACTCTTGACTGTGTAAGGTTTTCTGATTGCAGTTATTCATTGGTTCTGGAATATTACTCAAAAATGAAATGTAAATATATGTAATTCCTGCAAGGTGATATGATTCTTACGTACTAGCCTGGCTTTTGCTTCACCATTGCCTGTTGTAGAAGATGAATAGCTTTCTATTCATCTTCTACTATCTTTTGCCAGCTTTTGGACGCTTGCAAACTCTAATTGTCTTGTTATTGCCTGCACACACTCAATGAAAATAGGAGTATTTGTAGCAGAGTATTGCAATTTGAAAGTGTTTCTGGAAACCTGGCGTTGGGTTTCATCAACTCCAGTTACAGTTACACACCTTCTAACTATGCTGAATTTAGCTTTCTTAGGACAAAATAAAAATTGTGTCCCAGTAGTGAGTGAGAAGCAGAGACAGGCTATTACTATTTTTGTTTCATGCAAACACTTAAAATACTACTTACCAAAGCTGGCACTTTCATTTGAAAATGTAAAGAAAATAAATTAGAAAAGAAAGCATGGCAGCCGATAGAAAAATTTGGAAGACTCACCTGGCATTAACTTTCAAACTGTCATTTTTCTATTAGTATTTCCAGACAACAATGTCGATTAAAATTCTTTTCTTTACAGATCTGATTCCATGCCCATTTTTAACACTTGACTAAGAAGAAATTGGATCCGTGGATAAGCTCAGATCTGAGGTTAGCAGCATTTTAATGTATGATCCCCTTTATGTGTGTGCATCCAGAAATATCTAACCTGGATAAGTGCAAAAAAGAGATGTGTTTTCCTCAGGGCACTATCTAGTTAAGTAATCCTGACTGCAATTTAGGGAATAAAGAAATGCACTCTTTGTGATGCCTAATTAGTATAGTGTCACACAGCTGAATGCTTAAATGGAATCACAGAATCTTCTTGGTTGGAAGGGACCTTTGAGATCATCGAGTCCAACCACAAAAAAAACCCAACAAAAAACCCCAAACAAAAACCACAACAAAACAAAAAAACAAAACAAAACAAACCCCAAAAAAACAAACAAAAAACCCCAAAACCAAAACCCAACAAAAACACCAACAACAAAAACCACCAAAAAACCCACCACCAAAAACCCCACCAAAAAAAAACACCAAAAAAACCCACCAAAAAACAAACCAACCAAACAAACAAAAAACAAACAAACCAAACCAAACAAAACAAACCAACCAAACAAAAAACAAACAAAAACACAAACAAAAAACAAATCAAAAACACAAACAAAAAAAACAAAACAAAAACAAAACAAAAACACAAACAAAAAACAAAACAAAAAACAAAAACACAAACAAAAAAAAACAAAAAACAAAACAAAAACACAAACAAAAACACAAACAAAAACACAAACAAAAACACAAACAAAAAAACAAAACAAAAAACAAAACAAAAACACAAACAAAAAACACACACAAAAAACAAAAAACACAAACAAAAAACAAAAACACAAACAAAAAACACAAACAAAAAAACACAACAAAAAACACAAACAAAAAAACACAACAAAAAACACAAAAAACAACAAAAAACCAAAAAAACCCAAAACAACAAAAAAACCAAAACAAAAAAACCACCACCAACAAAAAAAACCACCACCAACAACAACAACAAAAAAAAAACCCCAAACACCAAACCAAAACCCACGCATAACAAACACCCACAACCACACCCCACCCCACCCCCAAACAGACGCAAACCAACAATCTCGGGCACTAGAGCATGCCCTGGAGAGCCATGTCTACACGTTTCTTAAATATCTCCAGGGATGGCGACTCCACCACCTCCCTGGGCAGGCTGTTCCAGTGCCTGACCGCTCTCTCAGTAAAGGAATTCTTCCTAATATCTAATCTAAACCTCCCCTTCTGCAACTTCAGACCATTTCCTCTGGTCCTGTCATTAAACAGAAAGTAAAGATTTAGAATAAGTGAATAAAAAAACTTTAATATTTTTTAAGTCAGCCAGATAACTCTGCAGGGGAGGATATAATCGCAAGATCATTCTCCTTTCTTCTCCAAATTTTACCATTCCATTTGATGCAGCACACTTTAAATTCTACCTTTCCTTCAAACCAGGACAATAGCAAAGGTCTCTTAATTTACTGAGAATTTCCACAGGTCAGCGTACTTCAAGAGCAAAGTTCTTTTTTATTTTCTTTTCCAGCAGGAGGTTTGATGTAAGACGATGTAAGCAGGGCATGCCGATTCGCCTGCCTTAAAATGATCGTATTAATTGATTGTTTAGTATAATTAATTTCGTAACTACATTATTATTAGGAAAACTACAAAAATCTGTGAATTACTGCATGCTCCCAACAGCAGAGTATTGTTAGTGCTGTGTCTTATGTTGTCGTTTAAAATCGTTGAGATGCATTGCCCTGAGCTGTAGGATGGAGGCAGAGTTAGTGGTATTGGCTGGCAATGACGTTAATGTGATTACTGTTCACTGACAGTTCGGGTGGAACGGAACACATCACTTCCAACACCTGCTGAAAGCTGGAGGCCTGGGAATTACCCATCTTTCTCAGCAGGTTCCTCCTCTGAATTTTGGTGCTGCCATCAGAGAGTATGAGGAGGGGCAAAATACTCTGTCACAGACAACTATATTGGAGAGAGCTTTTTCTGTGTTTGGTCCCACAAAGCACTGATTCGTAAGTGCCTGAGTGGTGGAAGGCTTTTACAGAGTTACTGTAACAGTAGTTACTGTAAAGATAAGCTTTTTAAGAAGCAGGCTGATGTTTGTGTTCAAGGGCAGTAAGGAAAAAGGAGGAAAAAATACATGTATCGGGAAGAATAAGAGTCTCTGCAGTGATTTTCCTGAAAGGAAGATTTGTGAATGCACATAAAAGCAATCCTAAAGAAAGGCAAAGTATTGACAAGAAAGGAAATGAAAATTGAGTAAAAGTGTCAGTATTTCCCTAGAGTAATCAAATAAGAGCATTCTTGTCCCTCATCCATTTTTGGGGGAGGGAGATTGTGGTTCACTGCAGTGCTGTAAATTATGGAAAGGCAAGTTAGTCTCCAGTTTCATGGATTCAGTGACAAAGTGGGCTTGGGGAATGTGCTGACCCGTTCCAGTCAGCTACACAGCCTGACTTCTGCAAGCTGTCAACTAGATCCTGAATAAGATCCAGACAAAAAAGTAGCAATTTTATTTATGTTTATATTTTAATCTAAATCATTTTCATGGATCCAGTTTATACTGCTGCTCCATGAACACCTAATGGTGAAAAAAGTGTTGGGGCTGGACTGAATGATATATGAGGAGGCAGAAACTCATTAATGCCATCCAAACCCAAATCTTTTAGCTCTGTGTGCTAGACAGGTAAAAACAGTATCTTTCCACGTAGCAGTTATATACTTTAACTCAGATTGGAATGAGGTGATGACGGTATAGGTCACATACTGTTCACAGTCTGCACTTGTTCACTTTTCAGCTGATTCGAGAGGAGTTTATTTTGTTTACCCATGGGTATAACAGACACTGGGATTACAAATACTCACATACTGGTTTACAGATGTGCTTGTGTAATCCATATAGACTGTAAGAAGACAATTTAAAAGCAAGATTGTTTCTGTTACACTGATATAGATGAGGTTTATCTTCGTAATACCAAAACTAGATCACTTGCATGCCAGCAAATGGCTGTTTACTTTTTTTTTTTTTTTTTTTTTTTTTTTGCCTGTAAAATATGGAAAATGTTAACATCAGTCACTTTGGTTCCTGGAAAATCTTTTCAGGTCTGAAATTCTGTTGTGTAAATTAATAGCACAGTTCACTAGGGAAAAATATTTTAAACGTATTTTAACGTCATATAGAAGTAGACAACTTGGAAGATAACATATTTTCTTCTAGAAAATATGTGTCAAATTAGCTGAACAGGTTTTAACAGGTGTGTCCTCACTCCTTCAGGAATATAGTTGCTAGATTCTCAAAGCAAATTAGGCACCCAGCTCTGCTTAAAACAGAAATAGGTAATACAAGTTACTCTGCTCTTCAAGATTTGAATGCACTCGAAAATGCCATCTGGGTCTTAAAGAAAAAGAAATTTTTCGTTGCTGCATAGTATATGCTTACCCACCTGCTTTGTCTTGTGATTTTTCTTTCAAGAACAGACATTCTTTTCTGTGGTCTTGAACGTATCTGAACTTCTGTTCCAAAACACTCTTTGTATTTCATGGAAAAAGACCCGTTAATTACATTGCTATATCAACAGCTTAACCTTCTATTTTAAAGTTAGCATAATTTAAGGTTATGGAAAACATACAGTTAAGCTGCACTGAGTTAGCTGTTGAGTCGGTGTTTAACAGTATATGTGCAATATACTGCTTTTCTTCCCCAGTCAGTCATGGGAGAGGTAAATTACAGAAATGTAGATGAGCATTTAAAAGATAAAACAGAAAGTATGAAAAAGGCTGTGTGCAGCAGGATTGTACAGTGTTTGGCTCGTTCTGATACTAGGCACCCCCAAACAGGGAGTAGAGGAAGAGGAGAGTATAGTGCTTTGGAAAAGTTTGCTGTGTGCTCTTCCTATAAACTCTGCTAATTGTGAAGACAAAGGGCTCACACCGTATGATTTGTAGAAGGGTACGTGGAATGATTTTTAGCAGCATTAAGGATTTGGGAAATGCTTGGGAAGACGATGGTAACGTCTGCCTCCTTGACTACGCGAGGTGATGCATTTACACTGAAAGGTACTGTTGACCGTTCTGTTCTATGCTAAGAATTAGAGAAGAATAGAGAGAGTTTTTTGATCTGTGTTTGTTGAAAATGCGTTAATCAATCAAAGACAAACCACATGCAAAAAGTTTTTCATAATCCTTTGGAAGTATAAACTATACTCAGCAGATAAAATACAGCTTTAGTTTTACTGAAGTTTAAGTTGACACTTTACTCAGCTCATGTACACCCTTTTGGTGTGTGATTTCCGGTCTCAGATCGACTATATAGATGTCGATACCTCTCAATGAAGTGAGAAAAACGTTTAAAAAAATATTCAAGACCGACTCATCCAGTTACCCTTGCACATTTTTGGGTGTCTTCCATTGTATGGGTAAGTACTGAATGTCCTATTAAAAACATGGATAAAGAATTTGGACACAATATTACAGTATTGTCAGTTTACACCACATAGAAGTTAAAGTATAGTAAATCGTATTTCTCTTTTTCTTACTTCATATTTTTCAAGAAACAATCAGCTCACAAGATTGCACATTTCAAAGTAATTGGCCAATATGACTTGACAGATCTGATCAGAGCAGAAGGATTATAACCAGATATGATAAGCCTTGCCTTCTGTCTGAATAAAACAAAGATTACCGAGTACTTGTAAGAACAAAAGAACAGTAGTAGCTTCCTCATGTCTATGGATATTTTCTGAAGGAAGAAAAAGAAAGGTAGGACACTGACATTAAAATTGGCAAAGCTTCCTACAGTCTGTATCACTGAAGTTCATAAACAGTGGTCTCGTATTCGTTTCTTATTGCTAGTCAAGATCAAAATAAATTCTGATTTTTCTTACTATGTAGTTGTACTACTTCCCATAGCTGTATTATCTGCCAATTTAATAAGGATACTTTTCACCTCTCTCTCATGATGATAGTAAAATAGCGAATTGTCATTCCTAGGAAAGACATACCTGAACTGCATTTTATTCGTCCTTTTAGATTGACAGTGATTAATAATCATCCCACATAGGGTAAACTTCATCTAGATAATCTTTTTTGTGTTCACTCATGAGAGTATCATGTGAGACTATAAAACACTGAGGTCATGATGAATTATATAGTCTGTTTTTCTCTTATGCCCAAGACCTATCACAGTATGGCAAAAGAAGAAAAAAAAGGAAAAAAAGTTTGATGGGTTTGAAATGATTCATTCTGGAAAAAACATATTGACTCTTACTTGTTTTATTAGTATCACCTACATGTTTTGCTAATGGATTCTGTGCCTGTTCCAGAAGCTGGGCTCAGGCAAGTAGATCTATATTTAGACCTTAGATTTTGTCTTTTAAAAATTTGCTTCCGCTTTTATCTACCTTCTCTAAACTGTTTAACTGCTCTGGGGAGCATTTAATCAGGCTATATTTATATTCATCTCACATAAACCATGTGCTGGAGCAAAACTGAACGTAGAGGAAAATAAAAAATTAGCTGTTGGGTTCCAACACCTTGCAAAGTCTGATTGTGCATAAATGACAACACTAAACTTAATGGTTTCTTTTTTATCCACATAAAATGATCTTCCTGTTAGAAACAAATCATTGTAATTGGCCAGTCAGACTGGAGAGTAAGCTGCTCATTTTTTTCTAATAAAATACTTATGAATCTATAGTGTTTTTTTACATTTCTTCTATTCTCACATATGCTCATAAAGTGTACAAATCATTAACTCAAATATATTTTATTTAGTATAGGAATAATTTGCTTAATGGCTTGTTTTAGGAAGGAAGAAAATTACCCAAAAAGTAATCTTTGTGTATCTTCTCCCCTGAAATAGATATCCCAGATTAAGTTTTTATCAGGTGTGAGGTATATCCACATTTTAGATCTTGATAACAAAATTAAGACCTGATTGTTCTAATATGTTATCAAAACTAAAACTATCCAATCTAATTTCACGAGCACAGATAATAGTTCCCGTCTTCCAATAACACATGGGGGGTTTTAATAGAAAAATTAATGTTTCATTGAATTTATGCACTTGGAAGATGAAATAAATGTGGTTTAAAATATGTGTAATGACACTGAATGAACAATTTAGAAGAGACCGATCTGTCACCTACTTTAATCTTTAAAATAAACATGCGATCTAATGGAGTTTTAAAAAATGACATTTGTCTTCTAAACTACTGCATCAGATAAACACGAGCATTAAAAGGTACTGCTTCCAAATAACTAAATTACAGTAATTTGAAAATAAATTTTCATAAATAAATGAATATGAAATATTTATTTCATAAATAAATAAATAATTTTTTCAATAAATTCACTGAAATAAATTTCAGTGAAATTCAGTGAAATTCAGTAATTTGAAAATAAATTTGGCAATTTAGACTACCTTGTATAAAGGATTTTTAAAAATACATTAGTAGGAAAGATCAAACAGGCTAAAAGAGTAGACATAAAAGAATATATAAGATAAATGTTGATATTGCAGGTTGGAAGGTAGCTGTGGCTTTTTTACAGCAGTAGATACAAATGAGCCTGATGGGCAGAAGCAGAATACATATGAAAGCCACAGTGAGTGTATATAATAGTATTTTGTTTATCATCCAGGTTTTAAATATGCATATCTTTCTAGGTTCTGCAGTTCTGCCTTACAGGCCATTTACAAAATGCAACTAAATGACAACTCTCCTAATGTTCTCTAACTGGCAGTTTATGTAAATTCCTATTTTAGCATAATTTATGGCAGACATCACTTGTTGGAAGTTGGAACTGGCTTATTTCTTGCTTTTCACCTCTGGTATTTTCTAGTCTTCGTACTGTATTAGCTTGAGCAAAATGAAGCAGGACATGTATTGTAGGCTACTGTTTCCTCTGATATTTTATATTCTATTGGAGGGGAGGCATGAATGCACACTGACACACAACAGAAGATGTTTTAGCACGTTATAGATGCTGATGGCAATAGTTTTTTAATTCTATCAGTATACATAATGAAATTTTAACATATACCCAAATATGTATGTGCGTAATTATCAGGCACTTAAAGCTAAACACGCATAAGTACGTTCCTGGAGCTGGGCCTAATGACCTAACCTCTCCCCATGAAAGTCAATGGTAACATAAGCCATTTGTGTATAATGCTGGAGGATATATCTTTTAACATCTCACTATTAAAAGAATTTCAATTCTAACCTTGTCCTGCTGATAAAAAGAGACAGCTATTACTAGGGGTGTATTTACTCCACAGCTTAAAATGCAGTTTATCACTCTTATGTACATCCTTCCACATTCCCTGCCTCATATTTTTTAAACATCAAAATACCTTCCAGTAAGTCAGCTAATGTTTCTTCCAGGCCTAAATCACTGAGTAGCACTTAATTTTAAGAACGAAATCTCTTCTCAAATTTCATTATTTTTGAAATTATAATGAAAACCTAACTATAAATATAGTTTCATTTTTTAAATTTTCTGGTAGATGAGTTACTCTGAAGGCAACTAGAGGCAACCTAAGTTGTTGAGAACATATATATTACTGTTTTGTGATAAAAAGCTGATTCTTGTGCTACATTGAAGCATTCACCTTAAAATATTTCACTTCTGGGTTATTTGCCTATGAAACCATCTGGAATGTTTCAGGAAGTTTTCTTGCCCATGGTCTATACTACAGATCACAGTGTTTTCCTCAGTTTTCAACCAACAAATAGAATGACATTCATAATGATTTTCAGTTTCATTATTTTGTTTTCCAAAAATAGGTGCAAGTGATACAGCAAACATTTAAAGTATTTGTCACTCAATAACAGTGTATGTTGCATTATTATTACATTTTTCCCTTTGGAACCTCTCAGTGTCTTTATTGCTTTTCAAATGGCTTGTGCATTCCTGGGCCTTTCGATAGCAATTTGAGGGGGAGAGAAGATCAGAGTTCCTTGTCAAACTTTTTTTAGGACATGTTTAGCTGTTACAGCTACTGAAGATGTTGATCATGTATTTAAGCAATTAAGATGCTGGGAGAATCATCATCAGTATTGGAGACTGGCGTGTATCTCAACATCTAAAAGACTTAGGCAGAAGTTTGCACTGAAAATAAGCCTAAAACCAGTGAATCAGGGTCCCCTGTAAACCCTTTCAGCAACAGAAAAGCATCACCAAAGACTGAGCACAGGAAAACACTATCCTATAAAAAAGCAGTGAAAGGTATTTTTGCTTATTACGTGAAGAAAAATTATGTGATTTTTGAAGATGGATCTTAGCAGGTCTGTTCATTGACAATTGCAGAGATACATGTCTACATCTCTAAGTCTCAGTTGGGTTATATTTGCTTTAAATTTTTGCTCAGTCATTTATAATCCTGGGGTCAAATATGGATAGAGAATGAGAAGAGTTAGTCTGTTAGACTGTGCCATTTAAGATGCCTGTATGCCTTGATCTCTTTAAAATGCTGGAAGCTGCTAACATTTTTTTGCTTCTATTTTTTACTTTATTTCTGAAAGACATGCAGTTTGTGCTGCTGTTAATGCACATCCTTGGACTTTGGCTATGGTTGCCTACTACCTGATAGTTTGTACATTGCAGTATGACTGTAACTTGAAAAATACACCCCGCAACATGTGTTTTTCAAACTCAGAATGGCAGCTTTAAGTTCACTGAAGAGATAGATTGCGCACACAGAGCTTTGGGTCTGCTTTTCCAATTGTGAGCCATATTTCTGCCTTATGTTTCAGATTACTATTTCATCCTCTTTTTGAAACAATGTGCAATGTAACAGCTGTGGTAGTTTAATGGCTCAATTTTTATTTTTCTTCAGTTGAAAGAAAAAACAAGTCGAAAAGTTGTGATGAGCGTCTTCAAGCAGTGAGCACAGCTTAACTTGTTACATGAGTTTCTTGGACAGCCCTGGAGAGAAAAATCTGGGTACAGGTGGCATCTGGCTGCCAGCTTCACAGGTGCGAGCAGTGCTTTTTGCAGATCCATGTGCACAGATCCTTGATGCTGAAGGTGGTGGAGGCTCTTCCTGTTTGCTCCTCAGTTCCCTTTCCCCACTTCTCAGGTAATTATTTTTGACAGGGGAAAAAAAAAAGACAAAACAAAGTCATAAATTAGATTTGGAAGCACACTTCAGATTTAATTTAGAAATAGTGACTGCTCAGACCATTAAAGCATGGCTTATACGTATAGAGGAATAGCTAATTGCAACAGTTTCTTTTTCTTTAAGACCCAGATGGCATTTTCGAGTGCATTCACATCTTGAAGAGCAGAGTAACTTGTATTACCTATTTCTGTTTTAAGCAGAGCTGGGTGCCTAATTTGCTTTGAGAATCTAGCAACTATATTCCTGAAGGAGTGAGGACACACCTGTTAAAACCTGTTCAGCTAATTTGACACATATTTTCTAGAAGAAAATATGTTATCTTCCAAGTTGTCTACTTCTATATGACGTTAAAATACGTTTAAAATATTTTTCCCTAGTGAACTGTGCTATTAATTTACACAACAGAATTTCAGACCTGAAAAGATTTTCCAGGAACCAAAGTGACTGATGTTAACATTTTCCATATTTTACAGGCAAAAAAAAAAAAAAAAAAAAAAAAAAAGTAAACAGCCATTTGCTGGCATGCAAGTGATCTAGTTTTGGTATTACGAAGATAAACCTCATCTATATCAGTGTAACAGAAACAATCTTGCTTTTAAATTGTCTTCTTACAGTCTATATGGATTACACAAGCACATCTGTAAACCAGTATGTGAGTATTTGTAATCCCAGTGTCTGTTATACCCATGGGTAAACAAAATAAACTCCTCTCGAATCAGCTGAAAAGTGAACAAGTGCAGACTGTGAACAGTATGTGACCTATACCGTCATCACCTCATTCCAATCTGAGTTAAAGTATATAACTGCTACGTGGAAAGATACTGTTTTTACCTGTCTAGCACACAGAGCTAAAAGATTTGGGTTTGGATGGCATTAATGAGTTTCTGCCTCCTCATATATCATTCAGTCCAGCCCCAACACTTTTTTCACCATTAGGTGTTCATGGAGCAGCAGTATAAACTGGATCCATGAAAATGATTTAGATTAAAATATAAACATAAATAAAATTGCTACTTTTTTGTCTGGATCTTATTCAGGATCTAGTTGACAGCTTGCAGAAGTCAGGCTGTGTAGCTGACTGGAACGGGTCAGCACATTCCCCAAGCCCACTTTGTCACTGAATCCATGAAACTGGAGACTAACTTGCCTTTCCATAATTTACAGCACTGCAGTGAACCACAATCTCCCTCCCCCAAAAATGGATGAGGGACAAGAATGCTCTTATTTGATTACTCTAGGGAAATACTGACACTTTTACTCAATTTTCATTTCCTTTCTTGTCAATACTTTGCCTTTCTTTAGGATTGCTTTTATGTGCATTCACAAATCTTCCTTTCAGGAAAATCACTGCAGAGACTCTTATTCTTCCCGATACATGTATTTTTTCCTCCTTTTTCCTTACTGCCCTTGAACACAAACATCAGCCTGCTTCTTAAAAAGCTTATCTTTACAGTAACTACTGTTACAGTAACTCTGTAAAAGCCTTCCACCACTCAGGCACTTACGAATCAGTGCTTTGTGGGACCAAACACAGAAAAAGCTCTCTCCAATATAGTTGTCTGTGACAGAGTATTTTGCCCCTCCTCATACTCTCTGATGGCAGCACCAAAATTCAGAGGAGGAACCTGCTGAGAAAGATGGGTAATTCCCAGGCCTCCAGCTTTCAGCAGGTGTTGGAAGTGATGTGTTCCGTTCCACCCGAACTGTCAGTGAACAGTAATCACATTAACGTCATTGCCAGCCAATACCACTAACTCTGCCTCCATCCTACAGCTCAGGGCAATGCATCTCAACGATTTTAAACGACAACATAAGACACAGCACTAACAATACTCTGCTGTTGGGAGCATGCAGTAATTCACAGATTTTTGTAGTTTTCCTAATAATAATGTAGTTACGAAATTAATTATACTAAACAATCAATTAATACGATCATTTTAAGGCAGGCGAATCGGCATGCCCTGCTTACATCGTCTTACATCAAACCTCCTGCTGGAAAAGAAAATAAAAAAGAACTTTGCTCTTGAAGTACGCTGACCTGTGGAAATTCTCAGTAAATTAAGAGACCTTTGCTATTGTCCTGGTTTGAAGGAAAGGTAGAATTTAAAGTGTGCTGCATCAAATGGAATGGTAAAATTTGGAGAAGAAAGGAGAATGATCTTGCGATTATATCCTCCCCTGCAGAGTTATCTGGCTGACTTAAAAAATATTAAAGTTTTTTTATTCACTTATTCTAAATCTTTACTTTCTGTTTAATGACAGGACCAGAGGAAATGGTCTGAAGTTGCAGAAGGGGAGGTTTAGATTAGATATTAGGAAGAATTCCTTTACTGAGAGAGCGGTCAGGCACTGGAACAGCCTGCCCAGGGAGGTGGTGGAGTCGCCATCCCTGGAGATATTTAAGAAACGTGTAGACATGGCACTTCAGGGCATGCTCTAGTGCCCGAGATTGTTGGTTTGCGTCTGTTTGGGGGTGGGGTGGGGTGTGGTTGTGGGTGTTTGTTATGCGTGGGTTTTGGTTTGGTGTTTGGGGTTTTTTTTTTGTTGTTGTTGTTGGTGGTGGTTTTTTTTGTTGGTGGTGGTTTTTTTGTTTTGGTTTTTTTGTTGTTTTGGGTTTTTTTGGTTTTTTGTTGTTTTTTGTGTTTTTTGTTGTGTTTTTTTGTTTGTGTTTTTTGTTGTGTTTTTTTGTTTGTGTTTTTTGTTTGTGTTTTTGTTTTTTGTTTGTGTTTTTTGTTTTTTGTGTGTGTTTTGTTTGTGTTTTTGTTTTGTTTTTTGTTTTGTTTTTTGTTTGTGTTTTTGTTTGTGTTTTTGTTTGTGTTTTTGTTTTGTTTTTTGTTTTGTTTTTTTGTTTGTGTTTTTGTTTTTTGTTTTGTTTTTTGTTTGTGTTTTTGTTTTGTTTTTGTTTTGTTTTTTTTGTTTGTGTTTTTGATTTGTTTTTTGTTTGTGTTTTTGTTTGTTTTTTGTTTGGTTGGTTTGTTTTGTTTGGTTTGGTTTGTTTGTTTTTTGTTTGTTTGGTTGGTTTGTTTTTTGGTGGGTTTTTTTGGTGTTTTTTTTTGGTGGGGTTTTTGGTGGTGGGTTTTTTGGTGGTTTTTGTTGTTGGTGTTTTTGTTGGGTTTTGGTTTTGGGGTTTTTTGTTTGTTTTTTTGGGGTTTGTTTTGTTTTGTTTTTTTGTTTTGTTGTGGTTTTTGTTTGGGGTTTTTTGTTGGTTTTTTTTTGTGGTTGGACTCGATGATCTCAAAGGTCCCTTCCAACCAAGAAGATTCTGTGATTCCATTTAAGCATTCAGCTGTGTGACACTATACTAATTAGGCATCACAAAGAGTGCATTTCTTTATTCCCTAAATTGCAGTCAGGATTACTTAACTAGATAGTGCCCTGAGGAAAACACATCTCTTTTTTGCACTTATCCAGGTTAGATATTTCTGGATGCACACACATAAAGGGGATCATACATTAAAATGCTGCTAACCTCAGATCTGAGCTTATCCACGGATCCAATTTCTTCTTAGTCAAGTGTTAAAAATGGGCATGGAATCAGATCTGTAAAGAAAAGAATTTTAATCGACATTGTTGTCTGGAAATACTAATAGAAAAATGACAGTTTGAAAGTTAATGCCAGGTGAGTCTTCCAAATTTTTCTATCGGCTGCCATGCTTTCTTTTCTAATTTATTTTCTTTACATTTTCAAATGAAAGCGCCAGCTTTGGTAAGTAGTATTTTAAGTGTTTGCATGAAACAAAAATAGTAATAGCCTGTCTCTGCTTCTCACTCACTACTGGGACACAATTTTTATTTTGTCCTAAGAAAGCTAAATTCAGCATAGTTAGAAGGTGTGTAACTGTAACTGGAGTTGATGAAACCCAACGCCAGGTTTCCAGAAACACTTTCAAATTGCAATACTCTGCTACAAATACTCCTATTTTCATTGAGTGTGTGCAGGCAATAACAAGACAATTAGAGTTTGCAAGCGTCCAAAAGCTGGCAAAAGATAGTAGAAGATGAATAGAAAGCTATTCATCTTCTACAACAGGCAATGGTGAAGCAAAAGCCAGGCTAGTACGTAAGAATCATATCACCTTGCAGGAATTACATATATTTACATTTCATTTTTGAGTAATATTCCAGAACCAATGAATAACTGCAATCAGAAAACCTTACACAGTCAAGAGTACAATGGTACCTACATGCAACAGCAATACTGGCTTCAGCCTTAATTCTACAAGAATCACAATTCAGTTAAGCAAATGAAAATCCATGTAGATGAATTCTGTTATTATATTCCATCATAACCATAGCTTTTAGACCATTATCATAACATCCAATTTATTGGATTTATTGGCTTTATTGGATAACAGAGAAAAAGATGGTGTATCTTACAATTACTTATAGGAATGGGTATAGCTATATATACATAAATGATGACATACTCTGCTGAATGCATAGAATATGCGAAATGTGAACATGCAACTCCGTGTATTTTTTTAGAGAGCAGTTAAGCTGCAAATTCTAAATACATATGCAGACAGGAGTTAAACAATACACATTTAAGTAAACATGCTAACTGGACCAGGAAAAAGACATTTTGGATCGATGTAGCAACATCAAAGCATTTTGTTCAAGACAGAACAAAACCTTTCACTTAATCTGTGTCTTATTAACCATCCCATCCCATCCCATCCCTTTTCTTTTAATGTAGATCAATTTTAAGACTAAAACACTAACTTCAAATGATTTCACATGTGTGCCTGTGAAATACCCAAATGACCTTTTAGCTTGCCTGAAATATTTTTTTATTTCTTCCAAAATTATTTATACCAAAATGCAAATACTTCTTCTGGCCTTCATTAAACTCATGAGGAAATAACTTGTACCTCAATACAATTCTACATATTAAAATAAAAATTATTTAAAATAATTTGCACTTTATACATTTTTTTAACGTGTTAAAGCAGAAATTTACTATTACTGCATGTCTACCATTCCCTCAAACAAAATTCTTCAATTTGAGACGTGCTACTGTAACACAAAAATATGCAATATCTTGAAAAGAAATTTTACTGTGAATAAAATTATGCTGTGAAAGCATAGTTCAAATGCATTTGTGATTTTCATATTCTTTTCAATTAACACATGCAGCTTCAGGAAAAAGTCTACGTTTAACTCATTACAAAATTCTAACACTGGGAAACTGTGGAAGTGAATTTTGATTAATATCATATGTATTCATATAATTTTAAAATTAATTTATTCTTGGTAATCCTAAGTCATACATTTGAAGTTCCCATACCAACAGCTTTGCAATTAATCATGCTTGCACACTACTTATTTCAGTATCACGTTCAGTACTTTATCAGCTTCAAGGCATTTTTTTAACCTGCATTATGCCTGCAGGTCTCCATGTTAACCTTAGTTTTCAACAGAAAATATTTCACTACCTCTGACAGTGTGTCTTAAGGTATAAAATACAACATTTAGAAAGACTTTTCTTAAAATTCAAAGGTTCTGAAGGCTTTAAAGTGAGTATGCCAACAGCCATTCTCCAAGTTCTGGTGCTATCATTATAGAATCATAGAATCGTCTGGGTTGGAAGGGACCTTTAAGATCATCTTGTCCAACCATCAACCTAACTCTGATAAAAACCATCACTAAACCATGTCTCTAAGCACTATGTCCACCTGGCTTTTGAATACCAGCGATGGTCCCTCAACCACTTCCCTGGGCAGCCCATTCCAATGCTTAATAACCCCTTCAGTGTAAAAATGTTTCCTAATATCCAATCTGAACCTCCGCTGGCGCAACTTGAGGCCATTTTCTCTTGTCCCATGGCCTGTTCCTTGGGAGAAGAGACCGACACCCCCCCCACACCCCCCGGCTACCCCCTCCTTTCAGGGAGTTATGGAGAGCGAGAAGGTCTCCCCTCAGCCTCCTTTTCTCCAGGCTGAACACCCCCAGCTCCCTCAGCTTCTCGTCACAAGACTTGTGCTCCAGACCCCTCACCAGCTCCGTTGCCCTTCTCTGGACACGCTCCAGCCCCTCGATGTCTTTTTTATGGCAAGGGGCCCAAAACTGGACACAGTACTTGCTCGACTGGTTGCCGCTGGGGCTGCGGTCCCTGCATTCAGAAACCCCTCTGTACAGTAGCATCGAACCCTCACCTCGGGCTTACCTCAGTCCTTGCCGCTGCCGCTCCCGCCTCAGGGCAGCTCCAGTTTAAACCTTCCTCTTCCCCCTCAGCCGGGTGAGAGATCCCTGCCACAGGTGCCGGTGTGGGCCTGGGCCGGCTTCTGCAGCGCCTCTGTGAGGAAGGGAGTCAGCTGGGTCCCAGATAAGCTTAAGAGAACTCCTTAGGTCAGTAAATAAAAGGTCCAGAATCAGTTTATATCACTTCAGCGTAACTTAGGTAGACAGCTGCTTTCTAAACAAATTTAAGGGTCTCTATCTGTTTTCTACACTAGTCTTTTGGTAACTAGATTAAAATACTCTTAAAAAAGGAAAAAAAAAAAGGAGAAAGGATGAGACGGAGAAAGCAGCAGTAAAAAGTAAATTAAAATTTTAAGTCCATTTTAATCAGCCACCTTCGTTTACCTACAAAAACTGACTGCTCCCTGACAGGAATCCATTACTAAGACTTGAATTTGAGAATGGGGAAGACACACAATCAAGACAAAAACTGTTTGTGCTGCTATCTGAAGACAGAAGTAAAAAAAAAAAAAAAAAAAACAAAAAACCAACAAACAACTGGCAAGTAATCGGAATTTAGTTCAGTCACACAAAGGTGGAAAGTGTTGTTGCTAAACAAATCCAGTATCATCGTCCTCCTCATCCTTGACCAGGCTTATATTTTTGATACTGCTATCACATGCTTGTATATATTTAAAAATTAAGATCCAATCAATAAGATAATCTCCTAGTATTAAAAATGAGAAGAAACCATCATTTTAAAAGACCCACAGAGAGGAAGGTACCTTTGAATATAATCTCAGATCAGAAACACTTTTTAACCATAGCCCTCTCCAGAATACACGAGATACCTTTTTAAAATGCACAAACAGGGAAAAGGACCACACCAGCGTTCCGCGTGGCTACTAGCGCCTGGTGAGGCAAAGCGCCAGTGTCAGAGACACGCAGCAAGGCTTGTGCACAGAGCTGCATGACTCTGCGGCTGCCGTGAGCCCCAAGGACTGAGGAACAGTCTCTGTGGCCACAGCCATGGCCCCGAGGTGGGGTGAGGAGGGTCCCCACACCCTCGGCCCCACCCTCTGCACTCTCCAGGGCAGCTGGGAGCCGGGCTCAGGCCCTGCAAGCAATGGCTGCTCCCTGTGAGCGAGCCTGGGTCTCAGCACTGCCTGAGGAGCCCAGCCAGAGCAGCCCGAGGTGCTGGCGTGCCAAGGGAGCCCTCCGCTGCCTGAAGTGGCCAGTGAAACTGGGGCCGCAGAAGGGCCTGTGCAGCGCAGAAGCTCACCTTTCCTGTCGGAGATCAAAGTGCAGTGGAAAACCACACCTGCTTCCATTCCTGACAGACAGGCCAGAATGACAGGCTCAGACACTCTTTCTCTCTCTCTCACTAGCAAGGTGTCCTGGTTCTGGCAGGGATAGGGTTAATTCTCCCCAGGGTCTAGCAAGGACACAGGAAGATGCTGCTGATCAGCTGGGTCATAACACCTCCAGGGTGTTGCGCCTGCCCCATCAGCAGGAAGACAAGGTGGGCTCCCCAGTGGGGTCCACTGTCACCTGTGGGGAGGAGGGGACGGTCCCCTCGCGTGGCCGAGGCATGGGGCGAAGAGGGGGGAGGTGTCAGTGTACATCCTTGACACCGGGGCAAGGCCCTGGCAGGGGTGGCCAGGGGTGTGGAAGAAGAAAAAAGGTCTTTTTGTTGCCCCCCTGCCCAGTTTTCAAGCCGGTTTGGGTCAATGCGGGGTGGAGGTGGTCACTGGGGATGGGGTGAGGGGCGGGGCTTCTCCTCTGAGGCCCTGCCCCTGGCCCCGCCCACTCAAGCCAGCAGTCATTGGCAGCTCAGAGATGCCACTGCGTCTCCCAAGCGAGTGGCTGCCAGCTCTGTAATGTCACGGAATGACACACAGGCCATGAAGGGCTGTCAGGCATGATGTCACCTGATGATGTGCAATAACACACAGCGACAGGTGGGGTGGGTAAGGTCACAGGATGATGTGTGATGAAACGTGATGACATGTGTCATCATGTTACATGTCATCATGTTACTGGATGACATGTGATGGCATGGTGGTGGCAGATGACACAGGTGACAACATGCAATGACAATGTCATGTGTGATGTCACTGGGGGGACGTTGGGGGTCCCACACATGATGTCACAAGGGTGCTTGATGACATGTGTGATGACACGGGGGACCCAGAGGGTGACATGCCACGACAGTCACGCATGATATCATGGGGACACGGGCTGACATGTGTCATACCACAAAGGCGACAACAGGAAATGGCAACCACGTGTGATGCCACCAGGGTGAGGGGGTCATGATGACACATATGATTAAAGAGGAAGTGGGAGGTGACACATGACACCACGTGATGCCATGTGGCATGTGATGACATGTGAGAACATGTGATGACACATGAGGGCCCGGAGGGCGAAAAGGGGGAGTTAGGGGGACCTAGGACGCAGGGTGACCCAAGTACTGACATGCAATGACAGGCTTGAAGACACGTGTGATCCACATGTGGAGTGTGATCCACACACGTGATCCACATGTGGACATGTGGACACGAGTCCTTTTCTCCAAGATGGGTTATAAATTAAAACGTTATCCACCTTCCTTTAGGATAAATGATCGCAGTGGAAATGTGGACCTTGACGCGGAGCATTTAAAGTTCCTCCTAAACTGATGATTTGATTTTATTGTACGAGTTTGTGGTAAAAACTTCTCTTAATCCAAGCATAAAAAATAGGCAGTGGTTACACCAAAACCACCCTGTCATTAAACTGCCGACGATGCTACAGTGGCAGTGGCGTGTCCGAGGCGCAGCAGCCCAGTGATCCCAGTTCTCCTTGCAGGCTTGGCTTCTGCTCGCTGGTTTGTCAGCTGCAGCTATTCAGAGCCCGCGGCCGAGCTGAGGAGTTGAGCCTACAGATATGTCAGTCCCCGGCTTTGCTCCTGCCTTCCAAAGAAGGCTGGAAGAAGTAAAAGGATGCGATTTCTTCTTTGGGACTGGGGAGGAAGGGATGGAAACAGCCTACAGGGATGTGCTCTCCTGCTTTTGCTTCTAAAAAGCACAGAACGGCTCAATTCCTGACTTCTGACCCGGGTCAGGTGCAGCTGGTCATTTGTACCCGGATGGTCCGTCTCCAGAGCTGCGAAGTCAAGTGAGCGATTTCCCTGAAAAGGGGGAAATTCCGAGGGAATAGTTAGTGGCGTGCAAGGATGAGGATGGCAAGAAAGGCTAAAGGGGGGGATGAGGGAAGCGCGGCTGAGGAGTCGGTGTGTGATTGGTGCAGCACTTGGGCTGTGCAGGCCCTCGCAGTTGACATTGGCCTTCTCCCTATCGCTTGGCCAGTTCTCAACAGCGTTTTTTGGCTGGGAGATACCCCGTGTTTGCCAGAAATGCAACGAAATGCCCAGTGAAGCTCTGACTTGGCTGACATCATAAAGAGCATCGCCGGCCTCCTGCGTTCTACACAACATCCTCACACACTTCTTGGTCAGTGGTGGCAGCTCTTGCAGCTCGCTACTGGTCTGGAAGTGAACCTTGCCAGTTTGTTCTGGTTTTGCAGGAAAAAGAGCAAACTTTCTTGCCCGATGGGGCGCAAAAGGACTCACAGGGCAGCACGGTAATGCCGGTGGTGCTGGGAAGGGACTGTGGAAGTTGCTAGAGGAGAGCTAGTGATGCTTTGCTGGGAAATGCGTACTCTATTTCGTACAGCTCATCACATATCCCCTCTTCCTGAGCGTGTGCCTATATGTCTGCGTGTTGTCGTGCTGTTTCTGTTCCCGACTTGCCTTCCTCACCTCCTCTTCCTTACGACTTCAGGCACGTCAACATCGGCAGCTGTTTCCAGGCAGAGCTCCCGGACCTCCAGGACAGGTCCCGTTTGACTGAGGAGGAAGAGGGAGCGTCTCTGGTGTGGAAGCCCTGGGGCGATCTCGAGACGAACCCGGAGATGCAGGACAAAGGTTTCTCTAACACTTTTCTTCTGCGGTCACCCCCGCGATAGTACAGGTTGAAAATTCCAAGTTTTCACAGCAGCTTTTTGGGCGTTGGGATTCTCTCCCTTCTTTTCTTGGCTGCCTTCACGCCCAGAAGCGTTAGAGGAAGGAGATGGCTCAGTTCTGGTAGGAGAGTGACCAAATAATAACCGGTGGTGCTCTCGGCAGCATCCTCCCTGAGAAATGGGCGTTTGTAGCTGCCCCACCTCATCTGCAGCGACCTCGGCAGAGAGGAGGTTTGTTTCTGGAGTTTCTGCTCCCAAAGCTGCTCTTAAGGTAGAGAGAGCCAGAGGGGATGGTTGGGATATGGGACTTTTTTCTGCGCCTTTTTTTGGTCTCTGGCCCGTCTGCCACTCTTGTTGTGTTTTCCCTCTGTCTCGTATCGCGCCTTTTCTCCTTTCTTGAGGAAAACTGACTTTCTCTTGGTTTTCGTTGCATTTGTAGTTGCAGACCTGCTCAATGTGGCCTCTTCCAACGCCATGCCGGGGGGACAAACCAACCCAGAGCTTGCTCTGCATTGCCTGCACGAGACTCAAGGCGATGTTCTGGTAAGAAGCAGCAATTTCTAATTCCTAACGGACTAGGACAGCCCTTGTTATTGGTGTGAGCTGGGAGTCACTCCGAGTTTTCTATTCCACGGGCTGGCATCTCTTTGCTAAAGGCGCAGGGTTCTTGCCTGCTGCCTGTTGCCACATGAACGTCTCTTGGGATTACAGGCCCTGTCCTGGTGCATAAAGAAGAGCTTGTTTTGATTCTGGGACAATTTGGAGAAGTACTCCTCCTCCAAATGCTAGGAATGGAGGACTATTAGATAAAGCCCGAGGTCTGCCCGAGATAAATGTCGCGTGCTGGACACCTGCACCATCCCTGGGCCCTCCTCGCCGAGCAAACGCCTCCGGCCTGGCCCCGGGGCAGCCCCGAGTGGCTCTGCTTTGCTCCCTCTTCTTTGAAGAAAGGCTTTAACACCACTCGGCGACTCAGTGTCTGCTACGTCTCCATGAGGAGCAAGAATTTCCCTTTTTGCTCCTCCGGGGGGGGGGGAATCTAAGCCTTTTTTTCTATTACATCTCGCAGGAGGCTATGGAAATGCTGCGTTCTGGGCCGCCCCAGAGACCCAAATCCCATCCTTTGGCTGATTATCATTACGCAGGTAAACTGGAAGCAGAGCTTGTTCCTTTGCCAGGAATGTGAGCAGGTACTGCTGTTCCCTTTGCTCTGATTGAAAGGATTTATTCTTAAAAACGTGTCGTCAGAGGTGACTGGTGTTCTTTGGGGCAGAGAAAGTAGTAGTTTTAATCCTCTTCCGGGGCTTTTTGAAGCGCAGAATGCCTATTCTGATCATTGGCATGTCACTCTTTATTCCTAGGTTCAGACACTTGGACGCCGCTGGAGCAGCAGTTGTTTAAAGAGGCTTTTTACGTACATGGGAAGAATTTTCACCTCATACAGAAGCAGGTAAAGCTGTTAGACTGATGCTAACTGGATCTTGTTAGCGTGGACAGTTTTAACCCAGAAAGTCGCGATTCTGTGATCCTGTGATTCTGTGTTGGCATTCTGTTCTTCGGACACTTCTTCATGCTAAAAAAACCCCGGTACAAGACATAATTTGCCTAGTGTGTCATTACAACGTAATATTTAATCTCTCTGGGACAAAATACCAGAGATATTAAGAGAATAATGACAGGTTATGCTGACTAACAGTGTGAAATGTAGAATTCTGCCCGTCCAGTGCTGCTTTACGGAATCATTTCTGACTTTTCTGTCTGATCTCACCCGTAGGTTGTGTTGTGAGAACCGGAGACAACAGGGGAGAGAATCGCCGTAGATCTGTGCCTTAAATGTTTTACTGCAGTGTTTCCCTTATAGATGGCTTCTGTTTTTCTCTCAATAGATTCAGACTAAAACTGTATCCCAGTGCGTGGAGTATTACTACACCTGGAAGAAAAAAATCCAGTTTGGCTGCGCTCAACCTTGCCTGACACAGAAAAAGCTGAAGAGACGCCAGGATGAGGTAGAAAAGGCTGAAGATGAGAGATAAAAAGTGGTGGGGACTTTGTGCGAGATTCCGCTTCTCAGCGAACCCGTTTTCCCCTGCATGGGTGTTGCGGAACTGTTCCTTACCAGGAAACAGGAATTGGCTTCACAGGAATAGATCTCTTATTAATGTTGGTGGTAGAAATGGGGTAACCGTGTCACTTCAGTACTTTGGAACTCCACACTTGGAAGCTGTTCTCTAGATTTTTGTGGAGGAAAGTGCTATTCCGCTGAGGATAGTAGAACTAATACAGTTTTTCTTTCAAGGTCTGGCTTTGCACCCGATCTTTGCAGTGGTTTTTTTTGGCTGTTTAGTGTTCCAAGGAGTTCGCCTGGGCAGGCTTAGGTAGAATGAGTTACATCCAGCACAAAAATGGCATTGCCTGGGCCATTCGGAGGTGTTTCAAGCTATTATTTTACTGATTTATAGGCTGTTTGCAACCAGAGGAAGAGGCGCCGTGTGGTGCCCAAGGAAGACCCGAAGCAGGGGCGCTCCGAACGGCAGCCCCGCAGCGTCGGCAGCCACGCGGGTGATCCCAGTGCCTCCCTGCGCTGGGATGGAGGTGCCGGCGATCTGGCTGTTTTCCCCTGCAGAGAGTGTGGAAGGTTAGCTCTTCCTTCTTCTTCTACAAAATGGAAGCAGAGGAGGGGCAGAGGGAGAGGGCAGCTTGAGGATTCCCCTTTGTCCTGTGTGGCTGCCTGGCAGTTTTATTTGACTTTCAACCCAAAAAAATCTGTGTTTCCAAGTCAGGGAGGCCCTCCTGCCAAGCCGCGAGGTTCAGACTGGCCCCCCTTGCACAAGAATCCAAGTGTTTCTTCTTTGTTGACTAAGAAAAACTCAAGTTCCGTTAGGGTTTGTGGCCCAAGGCTTCCACGCTTCAGTTGCTCATGCCAAGCAAAATCCCTCAAGTTTCAATTCAACCGCATTTCACGCGATTGCACCATTAATTCTCCTATTTTAATCGCAAATGATCTGTCTGGTTTTACCACCAATGTCGGAAATTGTGTCATACCGCGCAGCAAAACATAACAGGAATTCGCAAAAGCGGGAATAATGAAGCTTGGTCTAAGAAATTTAGAAAAAAAAAAAAAAAAAAGAAAACACCAAGGAATGAAAAATCCCCCTTTGTTTTCTTAACTTCCAGGGTGTTTGAGAAGATACAAGGGAGGAATGCTCACATGAGACTCCATCGCCTGCAGGATGTTTAAGTGGCCCCAGGAGCTTTTGTAAAGGGCGGCGACGCCAGAAAAAAGGCTGGATGCCGCTGACCTCCTCCCGTGACAACTGGGAACTGATGTAAAACTAGCCACAAGGTTCACCGGTTATTAAAAAACACCGGATTTCTCCTCCACATCCAGGCAGCAGCTGGGCTCTGGGGATTCAAGAACACGAGGCTGCCTCTGCTCTCAAAAGAGACAGAACAGGGGAAATCACTGAAAAATGGTCACTGCATTTAACAACGTTTTTACCTGAAGTGATAGTCACGCGCAGCATTTAAGAGCGTAGCACCCTTCTTGATAGAGATAAGGTTAGGTTTTTTGTGTTTTCTACTTATTAAAACTGGTTTGTGAATGTTAAAGATCTTGGACTGCTCTTGCTGTTTCTGCCATAAAAAATGAAGAAATAAACACTTGTTCCACTGGGTCGGTGGTATGAACGTGGCACGCTCTGTGGCTGTCAGCCTTGAAAGGAGAACCTGGGCCTGTGCTTCCCTCAGCCAGAGCACAGAGTGGTGTAAAGACAGATCCTTCTACTTCCTAAAACTCTCTGAAAAGTGAAAGCTTGAGCCTGCAAAATCCGTGGACAGCTGCAGGCCGGCACCACGTGTGACGCGGTGCTGTTCCCCAGCTGGTTTTACCACCGGCGAGCGCCCAGGCACCGCAGTGACTGGGGTGGTGAAAAGTGTTGGGGGGCCGTGAGGTGTCTTGGTGCTTCAGGAGAGTCGATGTTGGCGTTTCGTCATATTTAAAACACTGGTTGTGTCTTTATTTTATTGATTGGTGTTGATTTGCATAAAGAACACTGTGTTTCTTTTCAACACAGAGGGTTGACATGCCATGACAGTCACGCATGATATCATGGGGACACGGGCTGACATGTGTCATACCACAAAGGCGACAACAGGAAATGGCAACCACGTGTGATGCCACCAGGGTGAGGGGGTCATGATGACACATATGATTAAAGAGGAAGTGGGAGGTGACACATGACACCACGTGATGCCATGTGGCATGTGATGACATGTGAGAACATGTGATGACACATGAGGGCCCGGAGGGCGAAAAGGGGGAGTTAGGGGGACCTAGGACGCAGGGTGACCCAAGTACTGACATGCAATGACAGGCTTGAAGACACGTGTGATCCACATGTGGAGTGTGATCCACACACGTGATCCACATGTGGACATGTGGACACGAGTCCTTTTCTCCAAGATGGGTTATAAATTAAAACGTTATCCACCTTCCTTTAGGATAAATGATCGCAGTGGAAATGTGGACCTTGACGCGGAGCATTTAAAGTTCCTCCTAAACTGATGATTTGATTTTATTGTACGAGTTTGTGGTAAAAACTTCTCTTAATCCAAGCATAAAAAATAGGCAGTGGTTACACCAAAACCACCCTGTCATTAAACTGCCGACGATGCTACAGTGGCAGTGGCGTGTCCGAGGCGCAGCAGCCCAGTGATCCCAGTTCTCCTTGCAGGCTTGGCTTCTGCTCGCTGGTTTGTCAGCTGCAGCTATTCAGAGCCCGCGGCCGAGCTGAGGAGTTGAGCCTACAGATATGTCAGTCCCCGGCTTTGCTCCTGCCTTCCAAAGAAGGCTGGAAGAAGTAAAAGGATGCGATTTCTTCTTTGGGACTGGGGAGGAAGGGATGGAAACAGCCTACAGGGATGTGCTCTCCTGCTTTTGCTTCTAAAAAGCACAGAACGGCTCAATTCCTGACTTCTGACCCGGGTCAGGTGCAGCTGGTCATTTGTACCCGGATGGTCCGTCTCCAGAGCTGCGAAGTCAAGTGAGCGATTTCCCTGAAAAGGGGGAAATTCCGAGGGAATAGTTAGTGGCGTGCAAGGATGAGGATGGCAAGAAAGGCTAAAGGGGGGGATGAGGGAAGCGCGGCTGAGGAGTCGGTGTGTGATTGGTGCAGCACTTGGGCTGTGCAGGCCCTCGCAGTTGACATTGGCCTTCTCCCTATCGCTTGGCCAGTTCTCAACAGCGTTTTTTGGCTGGGAGATACCCCGTGTTTGCCAGAAATGCAACGAAATGCCCAGTGAAGCTCTGACTTGGCTGACATCATAAAGAGCATCGCCGGCCTCCTGCGTTCTACACAACATCCTCACACACTTCTTGGTCAGTGGTGGCAGCTCTTGCAGCTCGCTACTGGTCTGGAAGTGAACCTTGCCAGTTTGTTCTGGTTTTGCAGGAAAAAGAGCAAACTTTCTTGCCCGATGGGGCGCAAAAGGACTCACAGGGCAGCACGGTAATGCCGGTGGTGCTGGGAAGGGACTGTGGAAGTTGCTAGAGGAGAGCTAGTGATGCTTTGCTGGGAAATGCGTACTCTATTTCGTACAGCTCATCACATATCCCCTCTTCCTGAGCGTGTGCCTATATGTCTGCGTGTTGTCGTGCTGTTTCTGTTCCCGACTTGCCTTCCTCACCTCCTCTTCCTTACGACTTCAGGCACGTCAACATCGGCAGCTGTTTCCAGGCAGAGCTCCCGGACCTCCAGGACAGGTCCCGTTTGACTGAGGAGGAAGAGGGAGCGTCTCTGGTGTGGAAGCCCTGGGGCGATCTCGAGACGAACCCGGAGATGCAGGACAAAGGTTTCTCTAACACTTTTCTTCTGCGGTCACCCCCGCGATAGTACAGGTTGAAAATTCCAAGTTTTCACAGCAGCTTTTTGGGCGTTGGGATTCTCTCCCTTCTTTTCTTGGCTGCCTTCACGCCCAGAAGCGTTAGAGGAAGGAGATGGCTCAGTTCTGGTAGGAGAGTGACCAAATAATAACCGGTGGTGCTCTCGGCAGCATCCTCCCTGAGAAATGGGCGTTTGTAGCTGCCCCACCTCATCTGCAGCGACCTCGGCAGAGAGGAGGTTTGTTTCTGGAGTTTCTGCTCCCAAAGCTGCTCTTAAGGTAGAGAGAGCCAGAGGGGATGGTTGGGATATGGGACTTTTTTCTGCGCCTTTTTTTGGTCTCTGGCCCGTCTGCCACTCTTGTTGTGTTTTCCCTCTGTCTCGTATCGCGCCTTTTCTCCTTTCTTGAGGAAAACTGACTTTCTCTTGGTTTTCGTTGCATTTGTAGTTGCAGACCTGCTCAATGTGGCCTCTTCCAACGCCATGCCGGGGGGACAAACCAACCCAGAGCTTGCTCTGCATTGCCTGCACGAGACTCAAGGCGATGTTCTGGTAAGAAGCAGCAATTTCTAATTCCTAACGGACTAGGACAGCCCTTGTTATTGGTGTGAGCTGGGAGTCACTCCGAGTTTTCTATTCCACGGGCTGGCATCTCTTTGCTAAAGGCGCAGGGTTCTTGCCTGCTGCCTGTTGCCACATGAACGTCTCTTGGGATTACAGGCCCTGTCCTGGTGCATAAAGAAGAGCTTGTTTTGATTCTGGGACAATTTGGAGAAGTACTCCTCCTCCAAATGCTAGGAATGGAGGACTATTAGATAAAGCCCGAGGTCTGCCCGAGATAAATGTCGCGTGCTGGACACCTGCACCATCCCTGGGCCCTCCTCGCCGAGCAAACGCCTCCGGCCTGGCCCCGGGGCAGCCCCGAGTGGCTCTGCTTTGCTCCCTCTTCTTTGAAGAAAGGCTTTAACACCACTCGGCGACTCAGTGTCTGCTACGTCTCCATGAGGAGCAAGAATTTCCCTTTTTGCTCCTCCGGGGGGGGGGGAATCTAAGCCTTTTTTTCTATTACATCTCGCAGGAGGCTATGGAAATGCTGCGTTCTGGGCCGCCCCAGAGACCCAAATCCCATCCTTTGGCTGATTATCATTACGCAGGTAAACTGGAAGCAGAGCTTGTTCCTTTGCCAGGAATGTGAGCAGGTACTGCTGTTCCCTTTGCTCTGATTGAAAGGATTTATTCTTAAAAACGTGTCGTCAGAGGTGACTGGTGTTCTTTGGGGCAGAGAAAGTAGTAGTTTTAATCCTCTTCCGGGGCTTTTTGAAGCGCAGAATGCCTATTCTGATCATTGGCATGTCACTCTTTATTCCTAGGTTCAGACACTTGGACGCCGCTGGAGCAGCAGTTGTTTAAAGAGGCTTTTTACGTACATGGGAAGAATTTTCACCTCATACAGAAGCAGGTAAAGCTGTTAGACTGATGCTAACTGGATCTTGTTAGCGTGGACAGTTTTAACCCAGAAAGTCGCGATTCTGTGATCCTGTGATTCTGTGTTGGCATTCTGTTCTTCGGACACTTCTTCATGCTAAAAAAACCCCGGTACAAGACATAATTTGCCTAGTGTGTCATTACAACGTAATATTTAATCTCTCTGGGACAAAATACCAGAGATATTAAGAGAATAATGACAGGTTATGCTGACTAACAGTGTGAAATGTAGAATTCTGCCCGTCCAGTGCTGCTTTACGGAATCATTTCTGACTTTTCTGTCTGATCTCACCCATAGGTTGTGTTGTGAGAACCGGAGACAACAGGGGAGAGAATCGCCGTAGATCTGTGCCTTAAATGTTTTACTGCAGTGTTTCCCTTATAGATGGCTTCTGTTTTTCTCTCAATAGATTCAGACTAAAACTGTATCCCAGTGCGTGGAGTATTACTACACCTGGAAGAAAAAAATCCAGTTTGGCTGCGCTCAACCTTGCCTGACACAGAAAAAGCTGAAGAGACGCCAGGATGAGGTAGAAAAGGCTGAAGATGAGAGATAAAAAGTGGTGGGGACTTTGTGCGAGATTCCGCTTCTCAGCGAACCCGTTTTCCCCTGCATGGGTGTTGCGGAACTGTTCCTTACCAGGAAACAGGAATTGGCTTCACAGGAATAGATCTCTTATTAATGTTGGTGGTAGAAATGGGGTAACCGTGACACTTCAGTACTTTGGAACTCCACACTTGGAAGCTGTTCTCTAGATTTTTGTGGAGGAAAGTGCTATTCCGCTGAGGATAGTAGAACTAATACAGTTTTTCTTTCAAGGTCTGGCTTTGCACCCGATCTTTGCAGTGGTTTTTTTTGGCTGTTTAGTGTTCCAAGGAGTTCGCCTGGGCAGGCTTAGGTAGAATGAGTTACATCCAGCACAAAAATGGCATTGCCTGGGCCATTCGGAGGTGTTTCAAGCTATTATTTTACTGATTTATAGGCTGTTTGCAACCAGAGGAAGAGGCGCCGTGTGGTGCCCAAGGAAGACCCGAAGCAGGGGCGCTCCGAACGGCAGCCCCGCAGCGTCGGCAGCCACGCGGGTGATCCCAGTGCCTCCCTGCGCTGGGATGGAGGTGCCGGCGATCTGGCTGTTTTCCCCTGCAGAGAGTGTGGAAGGTTAGCTCTTCCTTCTTCTTCTACAAAATGGAAGCAGAGGAGGGGCAGAGGGAGAGGGCAGCTTGAGGATTCCCCTTTGTCCTGTGTGGCTGCCTGGCAGTTTTATTTGACTTTCAACCCAAAAAAATCTGTGTTTCCAAGTCAGGGAGGCCCTCCTGCCAAGCCGCGAGGTTCAGACTGGCCCCCCTTGCACAAGAATCCAAGTGTTTCTTCTTTGTTGACTAAGAAAAACTCAAGTTCCGTTAGGGTTTGTGGCCCAAGGCTTCCACGCTTCAGTTGCTCATGCCAAGCAAAATCCCTCAAGTTTCAATTCAACCGCATTTCACGCGATTGCACCATTAATTCTCCTATTTTAATCGCAAATGATCTGTCTGGTTTTACCACCAATGTCGGAAATTGTGTCATACCGCGCAGCAAAACATAACAGGAATTCGCAAAAGCGGGAATAATGAAGCTTGGTCTAAGAAATTTAGAAAAAAAAAAAAAAAAAAGAAAACACCAAGGAATGAAAAATCCCCCTTTGTTTTCTTAACTTCCAGGGTGTTTGAGAAGATACAAGGGAGGAATGCTCACATGAGACTCCATCGCCTGCAGGATGTTTAAGTGGCCCCAGGAGCTTTTGTAAAGGGCGGCGATGCCAGAAAAAAGGCTGGATGCCGCTGACCTCCTCCCGTGACAACTGGGAACTGATGTAAAACTAGCCACAAGGTTCACCGGTTATTAAAAAACACCGGATTTCTCCTCCACATCCAGGCAGCAGCTGGGCTCTGGGGATTCAAGAACACGAGGCTGCCTCTGCTCTCAAAAGAGACAGAACAGGGGAAATCACTGAAAAATGGTCACTGCATTTAACAACGTTTTTACCTGAAGTGATAGTCACGCGCAGCATTTAAGAGCGTAGCACCCTTCTTGATAGAGATAAGGTTAGGTTTTTTGTGTTTTCTACTTATTAAAACTGGTTTGTGAATGTTAAAGATCTTGGACTGCTCTTGCTGTTTCTGCCATAAAAAATGAAGAAATAAACACTTGTTCCACTGGGTCGGTGGTATGAACGTGGCACGCTCTGTGGCTGTCAGCCTTGAAAGGAGAACCTGGGCCCGTGCTTCCCTCAGCCAGAGCACAGAGTGGTGTAAAGACAGATCCTTCTACTTCCTAAAACTCTCTGAAAAGTGAAAGCTTGAGCCTGCAAAATCCGTGGACAGCTGCAGGCCGGCACCACGTCTGACGCGGTGCTGTTCCCCAGCTGGTTTTACCACCGGCGAGCGCCCAGGCACCGCAGTGACTGGGGTGGTGAAAAGTGTTGGGGGGCCGTGAGGTGTCTTGGTGCTTCAGGAGAGTCGATGTTGGCGTTTCGTCATATTTAAAACACTGGTTGTGTCTTTATTTTATTGATTGGTGTTGATTTGCATAAAGAACACTGTGTTTCTTTTCAACACAGAGGGTTGACATGCCATGACAGTCACGCATGATATCATGGGGACACGGGCTGACATGTGTCATACCACAAAGGCGACAACAGGAAATGGCAACCACGTGTGATGCCACCAGGGTGAGGGGGTCATGATGACACATATGATTAAAGAGGAAGTGGGAGGTGACACATGACACCACGTGATGCCATGTGGCATGTGATGACATGTGAGAACATGTGATGACACATGAGGGCCCGGAGGGCGAAAAGGGGGAGTTAGGGGGACCTAGGACGCAGGGTGACCCAAGTACTGACATGCAATGACAGGCTTGAAGACACGTGTGATCCACATGTGGAGTGTGATCCACACACGTGATCCACATGTGGACATGTGGACACGAGTCCTTTTCTCCAAGATGGGTTATAAATTAAAACGTTATCCACCTTCCTTTAGGATAAATGATCGCAGTGGAAATGTGGACCTTGACGCGGAGCATTTAAAGTTCCTCCTAAACTGATGATTTGATTTTATTGTACGAGTTTGTGGTAAAAACTTCTCTTAATCCAAGCATAAAAAATAGGCAGTGGTTACACCAAAACCACCCTGTCATTAAACTGCCGACGATGCTACAGTGGCAGTGGCGTGTCCGAGGCGCAGCAGCCCAGTGATCCCAGTTCTCCTTGCAGGCTTGGCTTCTGCTCGCTGGTTTGTCAGCTGCAGCTATTCAGAGCCCGCGGCCGAGCTGAGGAGTTGAGCCTACAGATATGTCAGTCCCCGGCTTTGCTCCTGCCTTCCAAAGAAGGCTGGAAGAAGTAAAAGGATGCGATTTCTTCTTTGGGACTGGGGAGGAAGGGATGGAAACAGCCTACAGGGATGTGCTCTCCTGCTTTTGCTTCTAAAAAGCACAGAACGGCTCAATTCCTGACTTCTGACCCGGGTCAGGTGCAGCTGGTCATTTGTACCCGGATGGTCCGTCTCCAGAGCTGCGAAGTCAAGTGAGCGATTTCCCTGAAAAGGGGGAAATTCCGAGGGAATAGTTAGTGGCGTGCAAGGATGAGGATGGCAAGAAAGGCTAAAGGGGGGGATGAGGGAAGCGCGGCTGAGGAGTCGGTGTGTGATTGGTGCAGCACTTGGGCTGTGCAGGCCCTCGCAGTTGACATTGGCCTTCTCCCTATCGCTTGGCCAGTTCTCAACAGCGTTTTTTGGCTGGGAGATACCCCGTGTTTGCCAGAAATGCAACGAAATGCCCAGTGAAGCTCTGACTTGGCTGACATCATAAAGAGCATCGCCGGCCTCCTGCGTTCTACACAACATCCTCACACACTTCTTGGTCAGTGGTGGCAGCTCTTGCAGCTCGCTACTGGTCTGGAAGTGAACCTTGCCAGTTTGTTCTGGTTTTGCAGGAAAAAGAGCAAACTTTCTTGCCCGATGGGGCGCAAAAGGACTCACAGGGCAGCACGGTAATGCCGGTGGTGCTGGGAAGGGACTGTGGAAGTTGCTAGAGGAGAGCTAGTGATGCTTTGCTGGGAAATGCGTACTCTATTTCGTACAGCTCATCACATATCCCCTCTTCCTGAGCGTGTGCCTATATGTCTGCGTGTTGTCGTGCTGTTTCTGTTCCCGACTTGCCTTCCTCACCTCCTCTTCCTTACGACTTCAGGCACGTCAACATCGGCAGCTGTTTCCAGGCAGAGCTCCCGGACCTCCAGGACAGGTCCCGTTTGACTGAGGAGGAAGAGGGAGCGTCTCTGGTGTGGAAGCCCTGGGGCGATCTCGAGACGAACCCGGAGATGCAGGACAAAGGTTTCTCTAACACTTTTCTTCTGCGGTCACCCCCGCGATAGTACAGGTTGAAAATTCCAAGTTTTCACAGCAGCTTTTTGGGCGTTGGGATTCTCTCCCTTCTTTTCTTGGCTGCCTTCACGCCCAGAAGCGTTAGAGGAAGGAGATGGCTCAGTTCTGGTAGGAGAGTGACCAAATAATAACCGGTGGTGCTCTCGGCAGCATCCTCCCTGAGAAATGGGCGTTTGTAGCTGCCCCACCTCATCTGCAGCGACCTCGGCAGAGAGGAGGTTTGTTTCTGGAGTTTCTGCTCCCAAAGCTGCTCTTAAGGTAGAGAGAGCCAGAGGGGATGGTTGGGATATGGGACTTTTTTCTGCGCCTTTTTTTGGTCTCTGGCCCGTCTGCCACTCTTGTTGTGTTTTCCCTCTGTCTCGTATCGCGCCTTTTCTCCTTTCTTGAGGAAAACTGACTTTCTCTTGGTTTTCGTTGCATTTGTAGTTGCAGACCTGCTCAATGTGGCCTCTTCCAACGCCATGCCGGGGGGACAAACCAACCCAGAGCTTGCTCTGCATTGCCTGCACGAGACTCAAGGCGATGTTCTGGTAAGAAGCAGCAATTTCTAATTCCTAACGGACTAGGACAGCCCTTGTTATTGGTGTGAGCTGGGAGTCACTCCGAGTTTTCTATTCCACGGGCTGGCATCTCTTTGCTAAAGGCGCAGGGTTCTTGCCTGCTGCCTGTTGCCACATGAACGTCTCTTGGGATTACAGGCCCTGTCCTGGTGCATAAAGAAGAGCTTGTTTTGATTCTGGGACAATTTGGAGAAGTACTCCTCCTCCAAATGCTAGGAATGGAGGACTATTAGATAAAGCCCGAGGTCTGCCCGAGATAAATGTCGCGTGCTGGACACCTGCACCATCCCTGGGCCCTCCTCGCCGAGCAAACGCCTCCGGCCTGGCCCCGGGGCAGCCCCGAGTGGCTCTGCTTTGCTCCCTCTTCTTTGAAGAAAGGCTTTAACACCACTCGGCGACTCAGTGTCTGCTACGTCTCCATGAGGAGCAAGAATTTCCCTTTTTGCTCCTCCGGGGGGGGGGGAATCTAAGCCTTTTTTTCTATTACATCTCGCAGGAGGCTATGGAAATGCTGCGTTCTGGGCCGCCCCAGAGACCCAAATCCCATCCTTTGGCTGATTATCATTACGCAGGTAAACTGGAAGCAGAGCTTGTTCCTTTGCCAGGAATGTGAGCAGGTACTGCTGTTCCCTTTGCTCTGATTGAAAGGATTTATTCTTAAAAACGTGTCGTCAGAGGTGACTGGTGTTCTTTGGGGCAGAGAAAGTAGTAGTTTTAATCCTCTTCCGGGGCTTTTTGAAGCGCAGAATGCCTATTCTGATCATTGGCATGTCACTCTTTATTCCTAGGTTCAGACACTTGGACGCCGCTGGAGCAGCAGTTGTTTAAAGAGGCTTTTTACGTACATGGGAAGAATTTTCACCTCATACAGAAGCAGGTAAAGCTGTTAGACTGATGCTAACTGGATCTTGTTAGCGTGGACAGTTTTAACCCAGAAAGTCGCGATTCTGTGATCCTGTGATTCTGTGTTGGCATTCTGTTCTTCGGACACTTCTTCATGCTAAAAAAACCCCGGTACAAGACATAATTTGCCTAGTGTGTCATTACAACGTAATATTTAATCTCTCTGGGACAAAATACCAGAGATATTAAGAGAATAATGACAGGTTATGCTGACTAACAGTGTGAAATGTAGAATTCTGCCCGTCCAGTGCTGCTTTACGGAATCATTTCTGACTTTTCTGTCTGATCTCACCCGTAGGTTGTGTTGTGAGAACCGGAGACAACAGGGGAGAGAATCGCCGTAGATCTGTGCCTTAAATGTTTTACTGCAGTGTTTCCCTTATAGATGGCTTCTGTTTTTCTCTCAATAGATTCAGACTAAAACTGTATCCCAGTGCGTGGAGTATTACTACACCTGGAAGAAAAAAATCCAGTTTGGCTGCGCTCAACCTTGCCTGACACAGAAAAAGCTGAAGAGACGCCAGGATGAGGTAGAAAAGGCTGAAGATGAGAGATAAAAAGTGGTGGGGACTTTGTGCGAGATTCCGCTTCTCAGCGAACCCGTTTTCCCCTGCATGGGTGTTGCGGAACTGTTCCTTACCAGGAAACAGGAATTGGCTTCACAGGAATAGATCTCTTATTAATGTTGGTGGTAGAAATGGGGTAACCGTGTCACTTCAGTACTTTGGAACTCCACACTTGGAAGCTGTTCTCTAGATTTTTGTGGAGGAAAGTGCTATTCCGCTGAGGATAGTAGAACTAATACAGTTTTTCTTTCAAGGTCTGGCTTTGCACCCGATCTTTGCAGTGGTTTTTTTTGGCTGTTTAGTGTTCCAAGGAGTTCGCCTGGGCAGGCTTAGGTAGAATGAGTTACATCCAGCACAAAAATGGCATTGCCTGGGCCATTCGGAGGTGTTTCAAGCTATTATTTTACTGATTTATAGGCTGTTTGCAACCAGAGGAAGAGGCGCCGTGTGGTGCCCAAGGAAGACCCGAAGCAGGGGCGCTCCGAACGGCAGCCCCGCAGCGTCGGCAGCCACGCGGGTGATCCCAGTGCCTCCCTGCGCTGGGATGGAGGTGCCGGCGATCTGGCTGTTTTCCCCTGCAGAGAGTGTGGAAGGTTAGCTCTTCCTTCTTCTTCTACAAAATGGAAGCAGAGGAGGGGCAGAGGGAGAGGGCAGCTTGAGGATTCCCCTTTGTCCTGTGTGGCTGCCTGGCAGTTTTATTTGACTTTCAACCCAAAAAAATCTGTGTTTCCAAGTCAGGGAGGCCCTCCTGCCAAGCCGCGAGGTTCAGACTGGCCCCCCTTGCACAAGAATCCAAGTGTTTCTTCTTTGTTGACTAAGAAAAACTCAAGTTCCGTTAGGGTTTGTGGCCCAAGGCTTCCACGCTTCAGTTGCTCATGCCAAGCAAAATCCCTCAAGTTTCAATTCAACCGCATTTCACGCGATTGCACCATTAATTCTCCTATTTTAATCGCAAATGATCTGTCTGGTTTTACCACCAATGTCGGAAATTGTGTCATACCGCGCAGCAAAACATAACAGGAATTCGCAAAAGCGGGAATAATGAAGCTTGGTCTAAGAAATTTAGAAAAAAAAAAAAAAAAAAGAAAACACCAAGGAATGAAAAATCCCCCTTTGTTTTCTTAACTTCCAGGGTGTTTGAGAAGATACAAGGGAGGAATGCTCACATGAGACTCCATCGCCTGCAGGATGTTTAAGTGGCCCCAGGAGCTTTTGTAAAGGGCGGCGACGCCAGAAAAAAGGCTGGATGCCGCTGACCTCCTCCCGTGACAACTGGGAACTGATGTAAAACTAGCCACAAGGTTCACCGGTTATTAAAAAACACCGGATTTCTCCTCCACATCCAGGCAGCAGCTGGGCTCTGGGGATTCAAGAACACGAGGCTGCCTCTGCTCTCAAAAGAGACAGAACAGGGGAAATCACTGAAAAATGGTCACTGCATTTAACAACGTTTTTACCTGAAGTGATAGTCACGCGCAGCATTTAAGAGCGTAGCACCCTTCTTGATAGAGATAAGGTTAGGTTTTTTGTGTTTTCTACTTATTAAAACTGGTTTGTGAATGTTAAAGATCTTGGACTGCTCTTGCTGTTTCTGCCATAAAAAATGAAGAAATAAACACTTGTTCCACTGGGTCGGTGGTATGAACGTGGCACGCTCTGTGGCTGTCAGCCTTGAAAGGAGAACCTGGGCCCGTGCTTCCCTCAGCCAGAGCACAGAGTGGTGTAAAGACAGATCCTTCTACTTCCTAAAACTCTCTGAAAAGTGAAAGCTTGAGCCTGCAAAATCCGTGGACAGCTGCAGGCCGGCACCACGTCTGACGCGGTGCTGTTCCCCAGCTGGTTTTACCACCGGCGAGCACCCAGGCACCGCAGTGACTGGGGTGGTGAAAAGTGTTGGGGGGCCGTGAGGTGTCTTGGTGCTTCAGGAGAGTCGATGTTGGCGTTTCGTCATATTTAAAACACTGGTTGTGTCTTTATTTTATTGATTGGTGTTGATTTGCATAAAGAACACTGTGTTTCTTTTCAACACAGAGGGTTGACATGCCATGACAGTCACGCATGATATCATGGGGACACGGGCTGACATGTGTCATACCACAAAGGCGACAACAGGAAATGGCAACCACGTGTGATGCCACCAGGGTGAGGGGGTCATGATGACACATATGATTAAAGAGGAAGTGGGAGGTGACACATGACACCACGTGATGCCATGTGGCATGTGATGACATGTGAGAACATGTGATGACACATGAGGGCCCGGAGGGCGAAAAGGGGGAGTTAGGGGGACCTAGGACGCAGGGTGACCCAAGTACTGACATGCAATGACAGGCTTGAAGACACGTGTGATCCACATGTGGAGTGTGATCCACACACGTGATCCACATGTGGACATGTGGACACGAGTCCTTTTCTCCAAGATGGGTTATAAATTAAAACGTTATCCACCTTCCTTTAGGATAAATGATCGCAGTGGAAATGTGGACCTTGACGCGGAGCATTTAAAGTTCCTCCTAAACTGATGATTTGATTTTATTGTACGAGTTTGTGGTAAAAACTTCTCTTAATCCAAGCATAAAAAATAGGCAGTGGTTACACCAAAACCACCCTGTCATTAAACTGCCGACGATGCTACAGTGGCAGTGGCGTGTCCGAGGCGCAGCAGCCCAGTGATCCCAGTTCTCCTTGCAGGCTTGGCTTCTGCTCGCTGGTTTGTCAGCTGCAGCTATTCAGAGCCCGCGGCCGAGCTGAGGAGTTGAGCCTACAGATATGTCAGTCCCCGGCTTTGCTCCTGCCTTCCAAAGAAGGCTGGAAGAAGTAAAAGGATGCGATTTCTTCTTTGGGACTGGGGAAGAAGGGATGGAAACAGCCTACAGGGATGTGCTCTCCTGCTTTTGCTTCTAAAAAGCACAGAACGGCTCAATTCCTGACTTCTGACCCGGGTCAGGTGCAGCTGGTCATTTGTACCCGGATGGTCCGTCTCCAGAGCTGCGAAGTCAAGTGAGCGATTTCCCTGAAAAGGGGGAAATTCCGAGGGAATAGTTAGTGGCGTGCAAGGATGAGGATGGCAAGAAAGGCTAAAGGGGGGGATGAGGGAAGCGCGGCTGAGGAGTCGGTGTGTGATTGGTGCAGCACTTGGGCTGTGCAGGCCCTCGCAGTTGACATTGGCCTTCTCCCTATCGCTTGGCCAGTTCTCAACAGCGTTTTTTGGCTGGGAGATACCCCGTGTTTGCCAGAAATGCAACGAAATGCCCAGTGAAGCTCTGACTTGGCTGACATCATAAAGAGCATCGCCGGCCTCCTGCGTTCTACACAACATCCTCACACACTTCTTGGTCAGTGGTGGCAGCTCTTGCAGCTCGCTACTGGTCTGGAAGTGAACCTTGCCAGTTTGTTCTGGTTTTGCAGGAAAAAGAGCAAACTTTCTTGCCCGATGGGGCGCAAAAGGACTCACAGGGCAGCACGGTAATGCCGGTGGTGCTGGGAAGGGACTGTGGAAGTTGCTAGAGGAGAGCTAGTGATGCTTTGCTGGGAAATGCGTACTCTATTTCGTACAGCTCATCACATATCCCCTCTTCCTGAGCGTGTGCCTATATGTCTGCGTGTTGTCGTGCTGTTTCTGTTCCCGACTTGCCTTCCTCACCTCCTCTTCCTTACGACTTCAGGCACGTCAACATCGGCAGCTGTTTCCAGGCAGAGCTCCCGGACCTCCAGGACAGGTCCCGTTTGACTGAGGAGGAAGAGGGAGCGTCTCTGGTGTGGAAGCCCTGGGGCGATCTCGAGACGAACCCGGAGATGCAGGACAAAGGTTTCTCTAACACTTTTCTTCTGCGGTCACCCCCGCGATAGTACAGGTTGAAAATTCCAAGTTTTCACAGCAGCTTTTTGGGCGTTGGGATTCTCTCCCTTCTTTTCTTGGCTGCCTTCACGCCCAGAAGCGTTAGAGGAAGGAGATGGCTCAGTTCTGGTAGGAGAGTGACCAAATAATAACCGGTGGTGCTCTCGGCAGCATCCTCCCTGAGAAATGGGCGTTTGTAGCTGCCCCACCTCATCTGCAGCGACCTCGGCAGAGAGGAGGTTTGTTTCTGGAGTTTCTGCTCCCAAAGCTGCTCTTAAGGTAGAGAGAGCCAGAGGGGATGGTTGGGATATGGGACTTTTTTCTGCGCCTTTTTTTGGTCTCTGGCCCGTCTGCCACTCTTGTTGTGTTTTCCCTCTGTCTCGTATCGCGCCTTTTCTCCTTTCTTGAGGAAAACTGACTTTCTCTTGGTTTTCGTTGCATTTGTAGTTGCAGACCTGCTCAATGTGGCCTCTTCCAACGCCATGCCGGGGGGACAAACCAACCCAGAGCTTGCTCTGCATTGCCTGCACGAGACTCAAGGCGATGTTCTGGTAAGAAGCAGCAATTTCTAATTCCTAACGGACTAGGACAGCCCTTGTTATTGGTGTGAGCTGGGAGTCACTCCGAGTTTTCTATTCCACGGGCTGGCATCTCTTTGCTAAAGGCGCAGGGTTCTTGCCTGCTGCCTGTTGCCACATGAACGTCTCTTGGGATTACAGGCCCTGTCCTGGTGCATAAAGAAGAGCTTGTTTTGATTCTGGGACAATTTGGAGAAGTACTCCTCCTCCAAATGCTAGGAATGGAGGACTATTAGATAAAGCCCGAGGTCTGCCCGAGATAAATGTCGCGTGCTGGACACCTGCACCATCCCTGGGCCCTCCTCGCCGAGCAAACGCCTCCGGCCTGGCCCCGGGGCAGCCCCGAGTGGCTCTGCTTTGCTCCCTCTTCTTTGAAGAAAGGATTTAACACCACTCGGCGACTCAGTGTCTGCTACGTCTCCATGAGGAGCAAGAATTTCCCTTTTTGCTCCTCCGGGGGGGGGAATCTAAGCCTTTTTTTCTATTACATCTCGCAGGAGGCTATGGAAATGCTGCGTTCTGGGCCGCCCCAGAGACCCAAATCCCATCCTTTGGCTGATTATCATTACGCAGGTAAACTGGAAGCAGAGCTTGTTCCTTTGCCAGGAATGTGAGCAGGTACTGCTGTTCCCTTTGCTCTGATTGAAAGGATTTATTCTTAAAAACGTGTCGTCAGAGGTGACTGGTGTTCTTTGGGGCAGAGAAAGTAGTAGTTTTAATCCTCTTCCGGGGCTTTTTGAAGCGCAGAATGCCTATTCTGATCGTTGGCATGTCACTCTTTATTCCTAGGTTCAGACACTTGGACGCCGCTGGAGCAGCAGTTGTTTAAAGAGGCTTTTTACGTACATGGGAAGAATTTTCACCTCATACAGAAGCAGGTAAAGCTGTTAGACTGATGCTAACTGGATCTTGTTAGCGTGGACAGTTTTAACCCAGAAAGTCGCGATTCTGTGATCCTGTGATTCTGTGTTGGCATTCTGTTCTTCGGACACTTCTTCATGCTAAAAAAACCCCGGTACAAGACATAATTTGCCTAGTGTGTCATTACAACGTAATATTTAATCTCTCTGGGACAAAATACCAGAGATATTAAGAGAATAATGACAGGTTATGCTGACTAACAGTGTGAAATGTAGAATTCTGCCCGTCCAGTGCTGCTTTACGGAATCATTTCTGACTTTTCTGTCTGATCTCACCCGTAGGTTGTGTTGTGAGAACCGGAGACAACAGGGGAGAGAATCGCCGTAGATCTGTGCCTTAAATGTTTTACTGCAGTGTTTCCCTTATAGATGGCTTCTGTTTTTCTCTCAATAGATTCAGACTAAAACTGTATCCCAGTGCGTGGAGTATTACTACACCTGGAAGAAAAAAATCCAGTTTGGCTGCGCTCAACCTTGCCTGACACAGAAAAAGCTGAAGAGACGCCAGGATGAGGTAGAAAAGGCTGAAGATGAGAGATAAAAAGTGGTGGGGACTTTGTGCGAGATTCCGCTTCTCAGCAAACCCGTTTTCCCCTGCATGGGTGTTGCGGAACTGTTCCTTACCAGGAAACAGGAATTGGCTTCACAGGAATAGATCTCTTATTAATGTTGGTGGTAGAAATGGGGTAACCGTGTCACTTCAGTACTTTGGAACTCCACACTTGGAAGCTGTTCTCTAGATTTTTGTGGAGGAAAGTGCTATTCCGCTGAGGATAGTAGAACTAATACAGTTTTTCTTTCAAGGTCTGGCTTTGCACCCGATCTTTGCAGTGGTTTTTTTTGGCTGTTTAGTGTTCCAAGGAGTTCGCCTGGGCAGGCTTAGGTAGAATGAGTTACATCCAGCACAAAAATGGCATTGCCTGGGCCATTCGGAGGTGTTTCAAGCTATTATTTTACTGATTTATAGGCTGTTTGCAACCAGAGGAAGAGGCGCCGTGTGGTGCCCAAGGAAGACCCAAAGCAGGGGCGCTCCGAACGGCAGCCCCGCAGCGTCGGCAGCCACGCGGGTGATCCCAGTGCCTCCCTGCGCTGGGATGGAGGTGCCGGCGATCTGGCTGTTTTCCCCTGCAGAGAGTGTGGAAGGTTAGCTCTTCCTTCTTCTTCTACAAAATGGAAGCAGAGGAGGGGCAGAGGGAGAGGGCAGCTTGAGGATTCCCCTTTGTCCTGTGTGGCTGCCTGGCAGTTTTATTTGACTTTCAACCCAAAAAAATCTGTGTTTCCAAGTCAGGGAGGCCCTCCTGCCAAGCCGCGAGGTTCAGACTGGCCCCCCTTGCACAAGAATCCAAGTGTTTCTTCTTTGTTGACTAAGAAAAACTCAAGTTCCGTTAGGGTTTGTGGCCCAAGGCTTCCACGCTTCAGTTGCTCATGCCAAGCAAAATCCCTCAAGTTTCAATTCAACCGCATTTCACGCGATTGCACCATTAATTCTCCTATTTTAATCGCAAATGATCTGTCTGGTTTTACCACCAATGTCGGAAATTGTGTCATACCGCGCAGCAATACATAACAGGAATTCGCAAAAGCGGGAATAATGAAGCTTGGTCTAAGAAATTTAGAAAAAAAAAAAAAAAAAGAAAACACCAAGGAATGAAAAATCCCCCTTTGTTTTCTTAACTTCCAGGGTGTTTGAGAAGATACAAGGGAGGAATGCTCACATGAGACTCCATCGCCTGCAGGATGTTTAAGTGGCCCCAGGAGCTTTTGTAAAGGGCGGCGACGCCAGAAAAAAGGCTGGATGCCGCTGACCTCCTCCCGTGACAACTGGGAACTGATGTAAAACTAGCCACAAGGTTCACCGGTTATTAAAAAACACCGGATTTCTCCTCCACATCCAGGCAGCAGCTGGGCTCTGGGGATTCAAGAACACGAGGCTGCCTCTGCTCTCAAAAGAGACAGAACAGGGGAAATCACTGAAAAATGGTCACTGCATTTAACAACGTTTTTACCTGAAGTGATAGTCACGCGCAGCATTTAAGAGCGTAGCACCCTTCTTGATAGAGATAAGGTTAGGTTTTTTGTGTTTTCTACTTATTAAAACTGGTTTGTGAATGTTAAAGATCTTGGACTGCTCTTGCTGTTTCTGCCATAAAAAATGAAGAAATAAACACTTGTTCCACTGGGTCGGTGGTATGAACGTGGCACGCTCTGTGGCTGTCAGCCTTGAAAGGAGAACCTGGGCCCGTGCTTCCCTCAGCCAGAGCACAGAGTGGTGTAAAGACAGATCCTTCTACTTCCTAAAACTCTCTGAAAAGTGAAAGCTTGAGCCTGCAAAATCCGTGGACAGCTGCAGGCCGGCACCACGTGTGACGCGGTGCTGTTCCCCAGCTGGTTTTACCACCGGCGAGCGCCCAGGCACCGCAGTGACTGGGGTGGTGAAAAGTGTTGGGGGGCCGTGAGGTGTCTTGGTGCTTCAGGAGAGTCGATGTTGGCGTTTCGTCATATTTAAAACACTGGTTGTGTCTTTATTTTATTGATTGGTGTTGATTTGCATAAAGAACACTGTGTTTGGGAGAGAAAATGGAGGGTTTGATTAATTCAAGGAAGAAAATCCACAGAAGGGATCTTGTTGCTACTGGCAGTATACCTGGTAAAAGGCTGATTTTTTTGTTTCCAGGCCACCAGATTTTCCTGGCTTTGTCTAATTTTTGCTAGGCTGAATATTCCTGTCCAGTAGAACCAAATCTATATTTGGGTTCCGTTTCCTCTTTAAAGGACCAATCCTCAGGTCTGGGCCTCGATAAACTTCTTTCTCCAAAGCAGGATAAGGCTGCAAATGTTCTTCTTTTGCTTCTCAACGTGTATTTTTAAAAACAACAATCAAATAAACATTTTTATCTAGCCCTTACGATTCCAAAGGGAAACCTGCTGCCTTCTGAAAATGAAGACAGGCCTTTCAGTAACACTGGAGTCAGCAGCAGCCCTGCCAGTTGGGAAGACTGGGATTTTTTAACAAAAAACTAGGGGCTGTTTCCTTTACAAAAAGAAAAAGAAGTGGGATGTTGCAGCACTGAGTGATTTTAATTCCAGATGAAGAGTATCTTCAGGGAGGAGCTTTGAGCAGTCTGGCTTCGTGGGGGTGAGAAAGTGAGTCCCAGGAAGCGGTGGCATGTTCACACCTCCTCCCTGAGCTCGCACCTCGCTGCCAGTGTTGCCAAGGTGATGCCAGAACCGCAGGAGCTTGAAAAAATACTTGGCATCCCAAAGCCCCGCAGATTGATTAAGCACCTGCTGACCCCTTGAAGGGCTCCACATGCAGAGTCCTCTTCTGTGTCCCATTGCTGTTTGTCACCAATTCTAAAAAAATCCTCATTCTGATGCAAGAACAGAATTGGGTCCAGGTTCTCTGGCACCAGGACGGCTCGCTGATGCTCCAGGGCGCTCTTGCTAGCAGTGAAGGCCTGGTCAGGCACGATGGCAATGACTGGGATGGCCAGGTTACGGCTGGCTTAGCTGTGCCATGGCTGGGAAGTGATGCTCGTTGTTCTTCCACCAGCCCAGCGCGTTGGTGCTGCACTTGCAGAGAGGCTCCACGATGTAGTTTTCCAGTTGCTGACGGATCTCAGGCATGCTCTCCATCAGGTCCTTCCCCAAAAGGGCGTTGTAGATGCTCTTCAATGGGGCACTCAAGCAGCGGGCCTTGTGAGCGGGCAGCCGGCCGACTGTATCACCGCCCTCGGCTTGGTAATCCAAGTTTGGCATCCAGAACCGGGAGGGGGGACTTGGGGGCTGCAGAGCTGCGACAGCTTGTTTTTCACATGGTGGTGCAGCTCGATTCTCAGGCTGGGGCCGAGGAACCTCATCTCCTTGAAGCGCGGGTCCAAAAATGAGGCAATAACCGCTGGGCTTTCCAGCGCTTTCTTGTCCTCCCACAACCCCCAGCACTGCCTCAGCTCCATCCTGATGTTGCTGTCCTGATGATGGTGCTGGCCTCTTCCGCCTGCTGGCTGATGGCAGTGACAATCCCATGGACGCAAGGCAGCAGAGAAGCGATGGAGGTGTTCTGCTTCTCATGCAGGAAGGTGCTGGCTGGCTTGATGGTCCCCATGACGGGCAGCAGGTCCTTCAGGAGTGAAGTGATCACCTTCGAATGGTGATCGGCCAAGTTCTGGACTGCTGCCATACCTCCAGCACTGACATGATGGCCCACTTCAGGTTTGCACTTCTCGATGGTGGTGCTGTTGACCACGTTGTACCATAGCATGCTGCAGAGCTGGAGAGGTGACGGGAGGGTGAACTTCAGGTCCAGGTACCTTTGGAGGAGCCTGAAACCTTTGTCCTTCACCACGGAGAGAGGGTGCAGGTCATGGAAGATCATCTCCAGCACCAGCTCCAGGTGGACCTTGCTCCTGGGTTTCGAGCAGAACATGGCGTGGTGTCATCTGCCAGCGGTGTTTGCCATGTAGTCGGCTTCGGAAACATGGTTGTCCTTGAGCTGGGACAGCAAGGTGTCATGGATGCCATGCTTCCTCACCAGGTGCTCTCGCATGGTGGAGATGAAGCGGCCTTCTATGAGATCCCTTGAGTCATGGGATGGCCTGACTTGGTAAACAAAACCTGTAAGTGATGGAATTGGACGTCAGTTGCAGTTGTAGTAATAGCCCGCCACATCCTCTGGGATTTGAAGAAGCCCATTCCAAAAGATTCCCACCTTCTCCATCCTGGGAGAAAATATCAGGTTGTCCTTCCTACCGTAAGATATCCTGTCACCTAGGACCCTTTTGGCACCTTTCCCGCAAACTTCCCCTTTTTCAGTGACAATATAATGTAAGATGGGATTTGGCATGGTGGATTCGCATACCTACGGAGAAAGGATAATATCTTTTAATGAATAACACCCACACTGCTTGGGGACAGTCAGTGAAACAGACATTGAAAAAACAACCACGTGATGACATGTGAGAACATTTGATGCCACTCAAGGGCCTGGAGGAAAAGGGGAGGTTAGGGGGACCTAGGACGCAGGGTGACCCAAGTACTGACATGCAATGACAGGCTTGAAGACACACGTGATGACACAGGGAAGGGGATGCGGGAGGTGACACACAACGACACGTGACGGCATGTGACAACACACAATGACGTGTGAGGAAACACGGTGGCCAGGTGAAAAAGGGGTTGGCAAGATTTGATGGGAGTAACCCAAGTAGTGACACGCGATGACATGTGTGATGACACACCTGGTGACATGTACTGTGCAGGAAGGCAGGGCTCAGCGTGCACATGAGGCGGGAGCTCTCAGCCACGACCCCCCACGGCACTGTCTCTGGCACTGTGCAGGACACGGGGACAACCTGTTACTTCCCTGGGAACCGCAAAATCACCATAGGGGACCCCTGGAATTACACCAGGGAACCCTACATTTGCACCAGAGTCCTAAAAATGGCTTCAAGGGAAGCACACCAAAAGTGCCCAGACACTCCCAAAAGTGCCCCAGGGAGCCTCCCTGACCTGTTCCACACATCCCAAAATTATCCCAGGCTCCCCAAAGTTTCTCCAGGCACCCCAAAACAGCCCTGGGGACCTTAGATTTTGCCCTGGAGACCCCCAAAGCCCGCTGTTGACCTTAAAGCTCTCCCGGAGGAAGCCCCAAAGAAATCACTGAGGATGGCAAAACTTGCTCCATGGAATCCCAAAACCTGCAAAGGGTGAGATGAACCTTCACTCTGAGCTGTTTTTTCCCTGGGGAAGAGTGAATGCAGAGATTGTGAGGTCGTTGGCCAGTTGGAAGGTGAACGTGAGGTGACGTGTATCGGATCAGCTTGTAGGTGACAGGGCAAGTGGGGAAGTTGCTCTTACTTCATCTGTGCATCAGAGCCTCACAGGTGAGTAAGAGGCAGGTGGCTTTGAAGGTGACTGTGAAGTCACTTCTGTCTGAAAACCCCACAGGTTCAGCAGCCTCTCAGCAATGCACCCTGTCATCAAGGACAGCTGATAGAGCTCCTTAGAAGCTGCTAGAGCTTGCTTGCAGCTTCTAGCAATCATGGTCTCCTCTGACTAGCCTTAGCTGGCAGATACTTACATTGAGATTGAAGTTCACCAAATGCCTCAGAAGAGGTTTTCGGGACTCTCTTGAACAAAGTGAATTGGAAGGAACTTGTGGTGAAGTCAGTGTTGAGCCTGTTGTGAGCAGGAGCTTGGTCTAGAGACGTCCCAAGCTCCCTTCCAACTTGAACAGCTTCGTGATAAGCCTGTTGTTTCTGATGATGGCTACTGTGGCTTTTGCAGCAGTTATTTCCTTATCTGCATGTGGATCAGCACCAAGCATGGAAACCCTAGAGCCAGACCCTCACAGGGGTGTCATGGTGCCACCAGAGCCTGGGACATTTGACAGTCGGTGTGTCATTGTGGATGACAGCTTGTTCAGACAGAACAGGCTCTCCTTACAGCCTGCAACAGCCGTGCTTTGCAACAGGATGACAAATGAGAGTGACACATGCAGAAAGTCATGGAACGACGGTGATGATATTCCAATATCCCTGCGGTCCCTCGTGAAACCCAGTAGGACTGGAAGAGCCCTAAACATCTCAGGCATGAATTTGTAAGGTTGGCCTTATCAATATGAAAGTTGTTCCATTGCGAGAAGAGAGGGCTTTGGGAAGAACGAAAAACGACCTTGCTACTGCTACCAGGAAATCATCCAGAAGGTGGATCCAGGCTCTTCCCTGTTGAGCGTGAGGAAAAACTCTTTACCCGTGAAGGGAGTGAAGAACTGGAGCAGGCTGGCTGGTGATGCTGGGCTGTGTCAGTCCTTGGAAGGTTTCAAAGTCAACATGAAGAAATCCATGAGCGACCCGGTGTGAAATGGTAGCTGCCCTTGCTGTGAGGTGAACATTGGCCTAGAGACCTCTTGGGGGCTCTTCAACATGAGCGATTGCACATTTCCTTCCACCACAGGTCTTCCTTTTACCATGGTAGGGAAAGCACTCAGATTCCCCAGGACCCACAGACATAGGTTTGGTCAGATCATCTGGGTCGTTCTTCTCCCACACCAGTCACTGCTGGCTCAGGTCCAGAGCTGCTTGACAGGTAACCCCAAAACAGCCTTGATCTAGGCCTTAGCTTCGCCTTCTCTCTTCTTTCTCCCTCTTTTCTGCACTTTAATCCTTCTTACACCATCCAAACAAAACACCCCACCTCTGCTCGCACATTCCTAACTGGCCCTGGCTTTGCTTGCTTTGCAGCTGTTTCTGTGATGGGTCCCATGGCTAATCCTGCACTGAAGTGAAATTGCATGAAATTAGCACCACTTTCTAGTATTTGTATTGCCCTGCAGCCGCCCATGCTGTTCCCTTGTGAGGGACACCACCATCGGGGTAACCATCTGCATACTAATATTGACAGGTAACACAATGGAGCTTCAGGCCAGGGGGACCTTGAGAAACTCTGGGATCTGGGCAAGAGAAGCCTCTTGCAAGTCTGACACGGAGAAGTGGCCAGAGCTGCATTGGGGGAAGAATAAGGCGATAGATGAGGGCAGCCCAGGACCTGACTGGCTGAGTAGGGATCCTGAGGAGAAGGGCCTGGGCACTCCGAGGGATGCCATGCGAGCCAGTAGTGCACGCTCCCCAGGAACAAGGCCAACTGCAAATGGGGCTGCGTGAGGAGGAGCGTGGGTCACCCACAGCAGGGGAGCTGTCATCTCACTCCAATGAAACCTAGCGTGGCCACCTCTGGACTCATGTGCCCCTCTTTGGGGCTTCCTGTTCTAGACAAGTGGGGAGGACTGGAGAGTGTCCAGAGGAGGTTTGCCGATATGGGATTCATGGCCTCAAGCGTGAGGTCCCTTTCCGGGGAGGCTGAGGGACATGGGCTTCTTCAGCCTGGTGATGTGGAGATTCAGAGCATCACAGTCAAAACCTGGAACTGTTTTGAAGGGTGAGTTCAGAGGTGGTGGAGATTTTCTTCATAGTGGAAAAAAGCAGAAGAAAGGAAGGATGCCAGAAAGTATGGCTGGGGAGGCCGAGACTAGAAAGGAAGAGAAGGAAATGTCACTCCAAGGGCAGTGCTGTGGTACAAGAGGGCACCCAGAGGGAGGCTGGACCAGCCCATAGCTTTCTCTTTCCAGGAACAGTCAGGGAAGATGGAGAGATATCAGTAAGGGTAGTGAGCTGTTGGGGTGAAAAGATGTAATAAGTGCTTTCAAAGAAAGGGGTGCAAGTGTGGGACACCGTAGGGCAGACCGTGGTGGAGACAACTGAGGACTGTGGCAAGGCTGAAAGTCCCCAACAGAGGTGATCTCTCCTTCACCATGGCTATGGCTATTGTCTCTGCAACAAAGGCCTACCAGAAAGTACCTGAATCTTAGTAAGGAGGACTTCGTTACCTCCTTGCTCCATCCAGAAGTGTCCTGCCATAGTCTTGCCCTTGGCATTGCACATCCCCACATCACACTGCCCCAGGAAGAGCCCTGAGCCAGATGTGAGGGACAAGATATCCTTTCCCCAGGCTGGGGGTCACAGCCTGATCCTTTGGTTTAACGTAACACATTTAGGTTTCCTCAGCATCAGAGCCACTTTTAATTTTCCTTTACCTACCTGTCATTATTGCCTCCAGTTTTCTACTCTAATGAGCCCTAGGGGAGGCTTTGTTGGGAATGGTCCTCAGTGGGATCCATTAACACTCCAAGAAACTTTGGAGTTTACATCTGAGTTTGTCTTCTTGAGAGGTTTCTTCAACTTGCTCTCAGTGTCTGAGGTTCATGGACCAAGCCCACCAGGGAGGTCATTAAAATGCCTTGGGCTGGTCCTCTGCTGCTGAGCTGGGCCAGGCTCTTGGGACGGAGGAAGCTCATGGCAAGCAGGCAGAGATGCAGAGAGACAGTTTTACCTAGCACTGAATAGCTGAGGGAGCAGCTTCAGGCGTGAGGATGAGAGGATCAATGCAGAGAGAGGTTCAAAGCAGTTGGGAGTAGTAGGAGAGCTGAGAGCTCACTGTGGGACAAAGCTACTCTACACGGTAAGTCTCAGGCAGCAGGGAGATGCCACTGCAGGTCCTGAAGGGTTCTCCTCAATCTGTCATCACCCACAGCCTTTGGGCTCTCTCTCCAGTGCAGAGGAGGATCAGGGTGTGCTCCAGAGCAGGGCTTCCCTGCAGCACCCTCAGAGGGACAGGACACGATGGGTGCCTTGTCCTGGGGATGGTGCAGGGTGTGAAGGCAAGTGTGCAGCCAAGGGTGCTCAGGGCTGTCCTTCAGAGCAGGGTCCCTGTGCCCCAGGGGGTGTGTGCTCAGGCAGTGACTCTGTCACCTCCCAGGGTACAACACTCAGCCTGTCGGGCGAGCTCCTCACAGCGCTGTGGCAGAAGCTGTGGCTGGAAGGACTGGTCCCCAACAGGGCAGATTCTTTTGGCAGTTGAGAAGGTGCTGCATATTTTGAGGACTACTCATAGCTCCAGATTACTCCCAGCATATTTCCCAAGGGATTTACCAAGAAGCACATCAAAGCAGGGGCTACCTGGAAAGAAAGACGCTTTCTTTGGTCTGTGCTTTCGGTTTCTTGCTGTGGTGGTGCAGAAAAACGGTAATAGAGCTCCCAGGTTAGCACAAAAGTCTGAGACTCGCGTTACAGTCATCGGTCAATAGCTCATCAAGGAATGTTGTACCTTCACTCACCTCCACTTGCAGAAAGCCTTGTCTCTTGTGTGCTCTCCTTGGGATATATCTGACCTGCTCCTTAGGGCTTGCCAGCACAGAGATGCTGTGCTGCCAGGAGGGGTCTGCAGGGCAGAGCTGAAGCGCACAGTGAGCGGAGAGGGATCTGTGAGCACTGTAGAGATGGGGACACAGAAACAGCTCCCAGCAGGGACAGGTGAGAAGGCTTTTAGAGTACCTCCTTATCAGCCTTTCACTAAACATGTATTTCTACCTAACAAGCCTTCTTATTCTCATCTCCAACTCGAGAGCTTCTCCTCTCAAGGATGTGGGGTCCAGGGCAGCAGCAGCCATTGCTCCAGCAGAAGAGACTGTCTCTGTCAGTACCCCTCTGTCCCTCCCTGGCCTTGACTTCCTTGGCAGAAGCATTGGGGCATTTCTCCTTGCTTCTCCGCTCAGCCCTGCTGCTGCTGCTCTTGTTTTCAGGCTCTCTAGGGTGCAGCTTCAGCAGCAGCTCAGACACTGACCCTGCAGGTCCTGCCATGCAGAGGTGTCCATGGTGCCCAAGCCCTCTTCTAACCTGTGGGTCTCTAGGCAATGCAGTCCATGCAGTGGGGGTAAAGTGGACTCTACCTTAAGGACACCCAATCTTCTGGGCATCCAAAACCTCACAGCTCTTCACTGGGGAGGGGAATTTGAAGATCTGTACTTTGGAGCTGAACTCCTCTGCTCTCTGTGTGATCATCCTCCAGACCAAAGAGGTGAAAGCAAAAAGCAGCTGAGAGCGAGACTGATGGACAGAGCAGCTCTCTTCCTCCTGCACTAAGAGTCTGTCCTGTTGCCTCCCAGGACTCTCAAAATAGCACTTGTAATGTAGCAAAAATGCCAGGGATTTCTGCCCTCAGAAATGACTCCTCAGGTGGGACAGGGGGAACAGGACCAAAAAAACCCATACAAAAACACACCAAAGCTCTGTTCTGCAGCCAGGGGAACTGGAAGTGACAATGGTCAAAAGCTCTTTTACATCAGGGGTAGATTTAACCTGCGATCACCCCTGGTTCCTCTCTGCCTGTTGCTGCACAGCACGACTGACTCCTCTGGAGCCCACAGTAGAGTCCCCTGCTCCCCATTGCACCCTCAGCCACACAAACCAACGACCACACCAGGATCTGTGCAAAAGTCTTCCTGGAAGGACAGAGGTCATTTGGGAGAGTGTAGTGAGACAAATGGAACAGGTTCTGCTCAGAGGCGTCCATCCTGACTCTTCACTGTCTTTTCCTTTTTTTGAACAGGCCTGTATGTTCCGAGGCAGCAAATGTCCAACAGCAGCTCCATCACTGTGTTCCTCCTCCTGGCATTCGCAGACACACGGGAGCTGCAGCTCTTGCACTTCTGGCTCTTCCTGGGCATCTACCTGGCTGCCCTCCTGAGCAATGGCCTCATCATCACAGCCATCGCCTGTGACCACCGCCTCCTCACCCCCGTGTGCTTCTTCCTCCTCAACCTCTCCCTCATTGACCTGGGTTGCATCTCCACCACTCTCCCCAAAGCCATGGCCAATTCCTTCTGGGACACCAGAGCCATCTCGTCCTCGGGATGTGCTGCCCAGGTCTTTCTGTTTACCTTCTTGATCTCAGCGGAGTTTTGTCTTCTGACAGTCATGGCCTATGACCACTATGTGGCCATCTGCAAACCCCTGCACTATGGGACCCTCCTGGGCAGCCGAACTTGTGTCCACATGGCAGCAGCTGCCTGGGGCAGTGGTTTTCTTCATACTCTGCTGCACATGGCCAATACATTTTCACTGCCACTCTGCCAAGGCAATGGCATAGACCAATTCTTCTGTGAAATCCCCCAGATCATCAAGCTCTCCTGTTTAGACACCAACTATCTCAGGAAAGATGGGCTTATTGTACTTAGCACCTGTTTATTCTTTGTGTGTTTTGTTTTCATTGTGGTGTCGTATGTGCAGATCTTCAGGGTCGTGCTGGGGATCCCCTCTGAGCAGGGACAGCACAAAGCTTTTTCCACATGCCTCCCTCACCTGGCCGTGGTCTTCCTCTTTATCAGCTCTGGTATGTTTGCTTATATGGTCCCCTTCCATCTCCTCCCCATCCCTCGATCTAGTGATGGCTGTTGTGTACTCGGTGGTGCCTCCAGCAGTGAACCCCTCAACTACAACATGAGGAACCAGGAGCTCAAGGATGCCCTGAGGAAATGGATGCAATTGATCTTGCACCATGAACAGTAATTTTCTTTCCCTTCTCTGCAGAGTTATGAGAATTTATTTTCAACAAAGCCTCTGCTTTTTTTTCCCTGATAATCATACTTAGAGGTAATTCATTGGGTTCATGGAAATTGTCTTACAGGTCTGTCCTGTTTTGCCTGATCCTTGAAGAATCATGAACCTTGAAGACCTATGTGTCACCTGTTGCATCCATAATAGTATCCCTGCAATAAAAGGGGATCTGCTGAGTCTGGTGCCCAAACGCTGGGCTGAGTTGTGGCTAAGAAGCCCAAGGAATTGGACTTTCCAAGTGTCTTTCCACCTTGTCTTCTCCTTGTGTTTGGGAGAATAGTCTCATGGTATCACTGGGATCTGTGAGATATCAAGCACATAGTTGAAGGTTCTCTTCTTGCTTTCCAGGGTCAGTGGAGATAGTACACAAGTGTCCAGTCCCCTTCTTTATGATGTCACAGGTATGATGGGGCTGATGGCAGGTGTCAGTCCATGTGGAAAGGAATCTGGAGGGGTCAGGAGAGGATGGGAACACTCCATGTACTCTGAGGTGGGAACTGAATGAAGACTCGGAAAGTGAAACACTCTCAGAGATTAAGTCCCCTCAAAGTAAAACACTGAAGCCAGGTACCCACAAACCATGACTCAGCAGGGCCGTGGGAGGCAGTGAAGATGCATCAGGCAGAGGGAAGGGAGACTGGAGAGATGCGGGAGCTGCCTGAGGAGCCCCAGGGCCAGGACTCTCCTGCTGTCCTGGGGAGCAGGGCAGGCAGGGAGGCGGAGCGGGGCAAAGGCAGTTTGGGCTGGGGATGCCCTGCAGCTGAATGCAGGAGAGGCAGAGAGTGAGTGGCCTCTGCTGGCACTTGGGGCCAGCTCCAGCCCCGGGGGGACGGGGAGGCTGAGAGCCCTCTCTGCCCCCAGCAGCTGCTGTGCCCTTCAGAGGGGCTGGGGCTGTGGGGGGAGTGCCCAGAGCTCTGCAGCACCCTGTGGGGAGCGCTGCTGTGGGGCCAGCCCAGACTGGGGGGCTCTGCTGGGCTGGGCTGGGAGAGGGCAGGGGAGGTGGGGGAGAGCCAGAGAGGGTCTGGACTGGTCTGGAAAGTGCCCAGGAGAGGAAAACCCCAATGTTAGCAGAGCTCTGTGACCATGCAGGGTGAGAACCTGCTCCAGTGGGCATGTGGTGCAGAGCCAGGTCTCCTGGAGAAGTTGTCAGAGATACAGAGAGAAGAGCTGGTCTGTGCCATGGTCCCTGGCCATCCTGGGGAAGCTGCCCTGGGGCAATTGGGAGAAATCAGCCCCACATACTTTTCATGTCCATCTCTGGCCACACACCCCACCCTGGGGAGGGAAATTTACTGTGGGACCAGTTTCGTCCTCCTGCTGAGCTCAGTGCCTGTACTGAGGCATGGCCAGCCCTGTGTGGTCTCTCTTCTGTCCCAGACACCCCCCAGACTCCCCAGCACAGCTGACTGCTGGCACATGCATGGGACACGACAGAGCTGGTGCAGGGGCAGGTTTTGTTGGGGGGAGGGGAGCTACTGAGTCAGGGGCTGCTGGGGGTGGAAGCATGGAGGGCGGCCATGGGAACTGTGCTGGTGGAAATGTTTCCTCACCTCATGAACGCAGCCTGCACTGTGGAGCCTGCAATGCAGGGTCCTGGCGCCATGTTGGGCAGTGGGACTTGGCCAGCCCAAATGAGGAGGTCTCCTCCTCTTTCCCCACACTTCCCAGCACAGTTTCAGCCTACATTCCTTGCCACAGTCCCTGTGTGCTGGGTGTTGGGTGTCTCCATGTGTGTCCTGCTTTGATCCCATGCAGGGACCTGCAGTGTGTGTATCTGCTTGGAGATGGTCACCGTGGCCTGACTGCACAATGCCAGGGCATCCTGTCTGGGCTGTGCTTGGAGATGTGCTGTGATGGTCGTCACCCACAGCAGGAACTGAGCACCAGCAGAGAAAGCTTCCCAGAGGATGAGTGCCTCAAGCTGTGCTGGGTGCACGTGTGAGCCTTGGGGGATGTTCTCACACTGAGATTCTTGGTAGAAAAGGGGAACCATCATGTCCCAAAGTAATTTCAGCTGAGTGGGAGCTGGAAGTGTTGCACAAAGGCTCATACACAGAAAGACTGATTTAAAAAAAGAACAATTTATTGGACTCTACTCATTTCATTGCAGAGAGGGTGCACACAAACATGGCTCTGACACCCAGTTCACCACCGCTGTTACCAAAAATCAGAACAGTTTCATACCAGCACCCACTTACACTCCATGTACCATAGGTCTTGCCAAAGTTGGTCTCTAACCCAAAGCCCTCATCAGACAACTCCCAACAGATCAGGTGCTCAGGGCCTTGTTTCAATAAATTTGACCACCTTTCTGGCCAATACTGTAAAATCACCACTCTGTCAGGGTCTTTCTGGCTGCTGCTGCCACGATCATCATCACGATCATGAGCTTTTTCTTTGCTTTTTAATATTTTATTTTCTTAGGTTTTTAGTATTAATCTTCTTTTCACCTGCCCTCAGTCTGTATTTTCCATTCCTTTAGAGCCCTCCATGGAGACTTCAGCCTGCAGGAATCATGCATCCATCACGGAGGTGGAGGACGCAACCCTCCTCAGGTCTGTTGATGACACTGAGTTCAGAGGACTGTTCATAGATTCACAGAATCATGGAATGTTTTGGGTTGGAAGGGATCTTAAAGATTATCTAGTTAACGCCCTTCTGTGGGCAGGGACACCTTGCATTAGACTAGGTTGCTCAAAGCCCTATGTAACCTGGCCTTGAACATGTCCCGGGATGGGGCATCCACAGCTTCTCTGGGCAACCTGTTCCAGTGTCTCGCCACCCTCACAGTAAAGTATTTCTTCCTAATAACTAATATAAATCTCCCCTCTTTCAGTTTAAAACTGTTACCCCTTCTATCATTACAATCCCAGATCTCTGAGTCCCACCCCATCTCTCCTGTAGGCATCCTTCAGGTACTGAAAGTATGCTATAGGCTTTCCTAGGCCTTATCTTGTCCAGGCTGAACAACCACAGTTCTCTCAGCCTGTCTTCATAGGATAGGTGTTCTAGCCCTCTGATCATCTTCATGGCCCTCCTCTGGACTCGCTCCAACAGGTCCATGTCCTTCAGCTCTGGAGTCCCCAACATAAGAAGAACATGGAACTGTTGCCTTCAGGCATATTCCTGTGCCTTCAGGATAGCATTCAGAAAACCCTGGCGGGTAGGAGGGACACCTTGCCACAAATGTCCTGAAATTCAATAATAACTAGTCCTGAAACTGGGATAGACCAGACCCATCCAGTGACAGGGGCTGGGGATCACCTGGTGGGTATGCATTTCTCTGGAACATACCCTGATGTTCCTGGAGGACAGAAGGCAAAACACCTTCCTGCAGTGTGCCCTGGGTAGGGAAGAAGTATCCAGGGCCATCTGAACAGGTGCCTCACCCAATAAGAGGAAAGTGATTATCTCTCCCTACTTATTACTCATTAGAGCATATGCACAAGCCAGGGGCAAGTTTTGGGCTCCCAGTACAAGGAAGGTGTTAATAACTGGGAGAAAGATCAGCAGAGGGCAACAAAGATGATTGGTACCCGGAGCACTTCCCCGCAAGGAGAAGCTGCAGGCCAGGGCATTTTCATTCTCTAGAATTGGAGGGCTTTGGGACCCTCATAGCAACCTGCCAGTCCCTATGGAGAGGTTTTCAGGAAGATGCATCCAATTTCATCACTGTGGTCCTTGGCAGGATGAAAAAAGACAAAAGTCTAGATGACGTTGAAACAGGAAAACTTCAGGCTAGAGATAAGGAAATCCTTTTTCCCCATTGGGGCAGAACATCATTGAAGTAGGTTGCCCAGAGGGGCTGTACTGTCTTCATCATTCAGTATTTTTAATTTCTTACTGGAATGATCCTGGTCTAATCCCATATCTGACCCTGTTGTGAGCAGGAGGTATGAGCAGAGACTTCCTGAGATGCCTAAATGTCTGAATGATGCTGATTTTTCCCCCTCTTTCTCTCTGCTTGGTGATGGTGGGGAGACCGGTCAGGTTCCCTGTGACCATGGAAGTGAATCAGGTGTAAGTACAGTCAGATCAGCTGCTGCTTTCTTGCCCTGCTTCAGTCAGTGTTCCTCAGATGCAAGGCTGTCTGACAGGTACCCCCTAACAGCCCTGATCATATCCATTGATTCACCTTTCATTCCTTTTTCAGCTCTTTTGCCCCTCTCAAGTTCTTCTCTTGGACCATCCTCATCCTCTCCAACACAAACAGACAACTCCTTTTCAGCACTTCCTCATTTGCCCTTTGTTCCATTCCTTTGTCTGTGCCTTGGTGTTTATGAGATGGTGACTGTAGTTTTTTCCACCTTCATCATCACTGCTACTGAAGCAGCATTCCATATTCTTACCTGTACTGTCATATCTCTACTCAAGTTGTTGTCTTGTCAGAAGAACCATGAACAAGCATGAGCCATCTGCACAAATACACTAAATGCTTTTGTGCTGGAGCTTCAGGGCACAAGGACCTTGGAACAGCTGGGGATTGGGCCAACAGGAACCTCTTCAAGTTTTACAAGGAGAATGGGCCAAGTGGGACAGGACTACTTCAGGAGTGACTCTGAGAAGTAGGCACTGGGTATTTTAAGGGATGAGCCACTTGTAAAGGCTCAGCATGAAGGAGGCCAACTGCATACAGGACTGTGTTAGAAGGAGCGTGGCCGCCTAGACGAGGGGAGTTATCATCCCCCTTGACTCAGCAATGGTGTGGACACACCTGTGACAGTCTGTGGGGCTTCCCATTCGGAGGAGTGTGGAGGAACAGGAGAGTGTCCAGAGGATGTCTGTGGAGGTAGAGTTAGGAGGGCCAAAGGACATGACGTGTGTGAAGACGTTGAGGGGTCCAGGTTTTGTTGGGCCTCAATATATAAAGGCTTGCAACAGTAAAGAGTAGCCTAAAATTAGAAGTTTCAGGAGGTTTTAGGGTGTTTTCAGAGATGATGGAGCTCTCCTTCATTGTGGAAAACCACATGAGAAAGGAAGATCATTACAAAGTGCAGCTTGGAAGGCTGAGACTGGACATGAGGAGAAAGCAGTGTCCCTTGAAGGATAGTGCTGTGGTGCCAGACGTCACCCAGAGGGAGCCTGGATCAGCGCAATGCTCGGTGTTCCAAGGAACAGGCAGGGAGGAAGAAGAGCTGCCAGTAAAGGGAAGGAGATGCCACACTGCGAGCAAGGTGAGGATATAGGTTGGGTGTCCACAGCCTAAAGGTCTTTATCCCCTTGGTTATGGCTGCTGTCTTTGCTACCAAGGCCGGAAAGAAGACATGTTAATCTCATGAAACGGGACCCTCATTGCTTCCTTGCACCGCCCCCCCCAGGGAGGCTGGAGGGTGGGTACTGTTGTCCTTCCCTTGGCATTGCACACCCTACATCACACTTTCCTAGGAAGAGCCCTGAGCCAGTGTGAGGGACAGGATCCTCCTTCCCAGGGCTGACCCCTTGGCATGATAAAATACATCAAGGCTTTACTCAGCATCAGACGCACCTGCACAGTGCCTTTGCCCACCTGTAATCACAGCCTCCAGTTTCCTGCTCTGAGAAATCCGTGGGGAGGCTTGATCTGTAATGGCCCTCAGTGGACCAATTAATGTTCCAAGGCACTTTGGCGTTTGCTTCTGACTTTAACTCCTGGAGAAGTTGTTCAATCTCCTCTCAGATACTGAGGTTCATGGACTCAGCACCAGATATACTATGGGGCTCATTAAAGTGTAGAAAGCCCTAATGAGCCACATCTCTTCTTTGATTTTCTTCAGTGCTTCCAGACTTGTGCAGCTAAATGGAGAAGTCTCAGGAGTCTACTTAAAATAGAATTTTCAATGAGAACTTCATTTAAGCCTGGTTTTAATTTTGAAGCACTATTTATTTTATTTTATTTGGTTACAGAAGTGGTAGCAGCTTTCTCCAATTGATATTGAACCTGGGGGTCTCCAAAGGAGTTCTGGAGACATACCAGCAGATTTCTCCTTGAGGTTCCCCCCTGTATGTACAACTTTCCCCCGCCACTCCCCAGCCCCACCACTTCTCTCAGGGGCCACCTGAGAGAAAGAGAAAAGAAAAACCATGACCTACAAAACCAGAACCCTCCAGCACTGTACAGTGTGTGGTGCAGATGGCAGAAGCCACAGTCTGAGAACTCCCTACGGATTCAAACTTCTTATAAAAAGACAAAAATCTTGAATTTCAGAAAGGAGTGAAATTGACACCATGGGGGCTGCTTTTATTAAATCACTGTGAGTATTGGGAGGTGTGACCACCAATATCCTTTCCTGTCTTCTTCAAGACCCCTGGTATTTCCTTCACATACCCTTCCTGCCTCCTTCAACACTTTGTCTCTCCCTGCCTGCTGGTCGAAAGGACCAGC
>NW_027414306.1:0-43344 GCF_964106895.1 Numenius arquata | reverse complement strand
CAACCACCTCCCCAGGACACCTCTTCCAGCGTTTGACCACCACCTTGGCAAAGAAATGCTTCCTAATCCCTCTAAGGGGGATTTTGTGCTGGGAGTCTTCTTTAGTAACCTGCTTCCTTTACCTGCCTAAAAGGGGCTGTTCCTGAACAGCTCTATGCCCTTCTTTAACTTAAAAAGCCTGTCCTGAAACCGTCAACCTCAGTCCCTTACCAGTGCCGTTCCCTCAGTTTAGCTTTCAGAGAGCCGGGGGTCTGAATTCATCCTTGACAAAAACCACAACAGCTAACTCATTTTCCTGCAGTCACTTGGCTCCTCTTCATCTGCAAAGAAGAAACCACAGCTCCAAGACTGAGCATCATAACTGCAAATTCCAACCTCTTCCACGACACCCTCATCCGCAGAAGCTCCATGGAGTTCCACTCACCTGCTCCACGCCGATCCCACAACTGGAGGCTGCAGCAACAATTAATTATGGCACCTAAGAGACCAAGAAACACAAAATTACCATGCCGCTTATGAACCGTCACCGGTCCTGTACTCCTCTTTGATACATCCCGGCTCATCTCAAAAGTAGTAAACTAGAACACACCAGACCTCATTGAAACCCAAACTGAAATAGAAAGCCAATATGAGGGAGAGCGATGAACCTGCCTCCCTTTCCTAGCCATGCCTCAGTCCCAAAGCTCACCCAACCAGGATGAGCAGGTTGATGAAGTATTCTGTAAGCGGCTGGCTGAAGTCTTGCCATCGCCAGCCCTTGTTCTGGTTGGGGACTTCAGCCTACCGGATATCTGCTGGAAATATAACACTGCAGAGAGCAGGCAAGGCTAGGAGGTTCCTTGAGTGTATGGAAGATAACTTCCTTACGCAACTGGTAGGAGAGCCTACTAGGGGAGGCGCCTCGCTAGACCTACTTTTCACAAACAAAGAAGGACTAGTGGGAGATGTGGAGGTCGGAGGCCGTCCTGGCCTTAGCGATCATCAAACGGTCAAGTTTTCAATTCTTAGTGATGATTCAGAGAATGAATGGTTAAAGGTTGTTAGTGTGGATTTAGTACAGCCTGGCAAAGAACAGAGCTCGGAGCCCAGCACTCCAAGATAAAGAAATGGCCTTGTGTATAAGATAGCGGGAACAGCCTGCATGCTAAGGAGGAACCCAACTGTCTGGGTAAAGTGTCCATCTGGTCGGGACCAGTTTTGCGGTTTTGGGGTCCAGCCAAACCAGCATTCTAGGACAAAGGTGAAGGTACACGGTGAAGAAGACTGCGAGCCTTCCTCCAGAAGACCCCGGCCCACGACCACCAGGCGACAGTGCGATGCGGCAAGGGGAGGAGACTTATGATAATGAGTTCCTAGAAATAATTAGAATAGTAATGCCTTTTCTTAGAATCAATTCTAATAACCCAGCCCACCTTAATGAATATGTATGCTTTTCATCATAAATAGACACTTGTTTTACAAACCGGTGTGCAAATTTGGAGGAGCAATCCCGGCGCAATTATTGCACCCGGCGCCGCAATAAACATACCTGCTTTATAACTCTCTGCGAGTTGTAAGGTTTGTTTCCATGCGTCAGTGAGGTAAGGAAGGGGGTTAGCAAAACCTCCACCTTGGCCTTCCGGAGGGCGCACTTCAGCCTGTTCAGAACCCTGGTTGGGAGGGTCCCTTGGGAGATAATCCTGAGGGGCAAAGGGGTCCAGGAAGGCTGGACGCTCTTCGCGAAGGAAATCCAAAAGGCCCAGGAGCAGGCTGTCCCCATGAGGCGCAAAATTAAAGGGCGGGGAAAATGGCCGTCCTGGTTGAACAAAGAGCTCTGGATGGGACTTAGGGAAAAAAGGAAGGTTTACCACCTTTGGATGAAGGGACAGGCAACTCAGGAGGAGTACAGAGATCTTGTTAGGTTACACAGAGAAAAAATTAGGAAGGCAAAAGCCCAGCTGGAACTCAACCTGGCCATTAATATAAGGGACAACAAAAAAAGCTTTTGTAACTACGTCAACAAAAAGAGAGTCAGGGAGAATCTCCATCCCTTCCTGGATGAGGGGGGAAACATTGCGACCAAGGACGAGGAGAAGGCTGAGATACTTAATGCCTTCTTTGCCTCTGTCTTCAATAGTCGGACCAGCTGTCCCCAGGGTGTTCAGCCTCCTGAGCTGGAAGCTAAGGATGGAGAGCAGAACAACCCCCCCATAGTCCAGGAGGAAGTAGTTAAGGATTTGCTTATGCACCTGGACACGCATAAGTCTATGGGGCCGGCTGGAATTCACCCAAGGGTACTCAGGGAGCTGGCGGGAGAGCTCACCAAGCCTCTCTCCATTATCTATCAACAATCCTGGTCAACAGGAGAGGTACCAGATGACTGGAGGGTGGCCAGTGTGACGCCCATCTACAAGAAGGGCCGGAAGGAGGATCTGGGAAACTATAGGCCTGTCAGCCTGACCTCGGTACCGGGAAAGATCACGGAGAGGATCACCTTGAGTGAGCTCTCACGGCAAGTGCAGGGCAGCCAAGGGATCCGCGCCAGCCAGCATGGGTTTATGAAAGGGAGGTCCTGCTTAACCAACTTGATCTCTTTCTATGACCATGTGACCCGCCTGCTCGATGCGGGGAAGGCTGTGGACGTTGTCTACCTGGACTTTGGTAAGGCCTTTGACACCGTCCCCCACAGCGTTCTCCTGGAGAAGCTGGCGAATCATGGCATAGACAAGTGTACTCTTCACTGGGTGAAAAACTGGCTGGATGGCCGTGCCCAGGGAGTTGTAATTAATGGGGTGAAATCCAGTTGGCGGCCGGTCACCAGTGGTGTCCCTCAGGGCTCAGTTTTGGGGCCAGTCTTGTTTAATATCTTTATTGATGATCTAGATAAGGGGATTGAGCGCACCCTCAGCAAGTTTGCAGATGACACCAAACTAGGTGGGAGTGTTGATCTGCTTGAGGGTCGGAAGACTCTACGGAGGGATCTGGACAGCTTGGATCAATGGGCCAAGGCCAATGGGATGAGGTTTAATAAGGCCAAGTGCCAGGTCCTGCATTTTGGTCACAACAACCCCAGGCAACGCTACAGGCTTGGGGAAGAGTGGCTGGAAAGCTGCCCAGCAGAAAAGGACCTGGGGGTGTTGGTGGACAGCCGGCTTCACGTGAGCCAGCCGTGTGCCCAGGTGGCCAAGAAGGCCAACGGCATCCCGGCCTGTATCAGGAATAGCTGGGCCAGCAGGAGTAGGGAAGTGATGGTGCCTCTGTACTCGGCACTGGTGAGGCCTCACCTTGAGCGCTGTGTCCAGTTCTGGGCCCCTCACTACAGGAAGGACATTGAGCTGCTGGACCGTGTCCAGAGGAGAGCCACCGAGCTGGTGGGGGGTCTAGAGAACAACTCATATGAGGAGAGGCTGAGGGAACTGGGCATGTTTAGTTTGGAGAAGAGGAGGCTGAGGGGAGACCTCATTGCCCTCTACAACTACCTGAAAGGAGGGTGTAGAGAGGTGGGTGTTGGCCTCCTCTCCCAAGGGAATAAAGACAGGACCAGAGGAAATGGTCTGAAGTTGCGGCAGGGGAGGTTTAGATTACATATTAGGAAGCACTACTTTACCAAGAGAGTGGTCAGGCACTGGAACAGACTGCCCAGGGAGGTGGTGGAGTCGCCATCCCTGGAGCTATTTAAGAAACGTTTAGACACGGCTCTCCAGGGCATGCTCTAGTGCCCGAGATTGTTGGTTTGCGTCTGTTTGTGGGTGGGTGTGCTGTGTGGTTGGTTGTGGGTGTGGCTACCTTTTTTTTTTCCTTTGTGTGGTTGGACTCGATGATCTCAAAGGTCCCATGCAACCACGAAGATTCTGCGATTCTGTGATTCTGTAATGTTGGGTCATCAGGGAGGGGAGCCATAGGACAGGGGGGAAGGGTTTGGAGAGTACCTTGGAGGAGAAAGACCTAGGAGGCCTGGTGGACAATAGGATGACCATGAGCCGACAATGTGTCCTTGTGGCCAAGAAGGCCAATGGCATCCTGGGGTGCATCAGGAAGAGTGTGACCAGCAGGTCGAGGGAGGTCATCCTCCCCCCTCTACTCTGCCCCGGGGGCCCCCACCTGGAGCACTGCGTCCAGTTCTGGGCTCCCCAGTTCAAGAAGGACAGGGAACTGCTGGAGAGGGTACAGCAGAGGGCTACAAAGATGATGAGGGGACTGGAGCTTCTCCCTTACGAGGAAAGGCTGAGGGACTTGGGTCTTTTTAGTCTAGAGAAGAGAAGACTGAGGGGGGATTTGATCAATGCTGATAAATACTTAAAGGGTGGGTGTCAAGAGGACGGGGCTGCTCTTTTATCAGTGGTGCCCAGTGACAGGACAAGAGGGAACGAGCAGAACCTTGAACATGGGAAGTTCCACCTAAACATGAGGAGGAGCTTCTTTCCTGTGAGGGTGGCAGAGCCTTGGAACAGGCTGCCCAGGGGGGTGGCAGACTCTCCTTCTCTGGAGACATTCAAAACCCGCCTGGACAAGTTCCTGTGCAACCTCCTCTAGGTGGGCCTGCTGTGTGTGGGGAGGGGGGTTGGACTAGATGATCTGCAGAGGCCCCTTCCATCCCAATGTGATTCTGCGATTGCCTGATTCTGTGACACTGACAGAAAGGAGATTGAGATGAGATCAGGGGAAGAAATTCTTTGCTGTGAGGGTGGTGAGACTCTGGCCAACGGTGCCCAGAGAAGCTGTGGCTGCCCCAACCCTGGAGGCGTTCAAGGCCAGGTTGGACGGGGCTTGAAAAACCTGCTCTGGTGGGACGGGTCCCTGCCCGGGGCACAGGGTGGGACAAGGTGAGCTCACAGGTCCCTTCCAATCCAAACCAGTCTAGGATTCGGGGACATGCCTTCCAGCCCTGTCACCAGCTTGGTTGCCCTCCTCTGGAGGCATTCGAGGACCTTCCCATCCTTCTCCAACGGTGGGGCCCAGCCCTGCACCCAGGGCTCCAGGTGAGGCCGCACCAGCGCCGAGCACAGCGGGACAATCTCCGCTCTTGGCCGCCTGCTTCGACTGTGTTTGATGCCCCCCAGGATGGGGGTTGCCCTCTTGGTGCCAGGGGACACCGATGGCTCCTCCTCAGCTGCTGCCCCCAGCACCCCCGGCCGGACCCCTTTCTGCAGGGCTGCTCTCCAGCCACCCCTCTCCCCAGTTACACTCCTGCCCAGAGTTCCTCCCTCCCAGGGCAGAATCCTGCACTTTTACTGCTTCAACTTCACGCCACTGCTGATTGCCCAGTGCTCCAATCTACCTAGAGCCTTCTGCAAGGCCTCTTGGCCCTCAAGAGGGTCAACAGCACCTCCCGCTTTGGCATCATCAGCTCGTTAAGGGGGCATTCAACCCCCAAAATCCAGGGGAGCAACTCTTCCCACCAGTTTTCTCATTCCACTGACAATGTTAAACTCAACCATTTCATGATCACTGTGGCCAAGACCATCCCATCTCCCACCAGGCCTCCAGCAGGAGATGGGGGGGCTCTTGGAGGAGGGGGCGGGGCACAGGGAGCCCCCACATTCCATCCCTGGTGACCAAAGAGTCCTTAGCAGCAGAGAGACCGAGAGGACCGACGATGGCGCTGCCACCACTGTGGCTCCCACCGAACGGCCCCCGGGCCCCCGCGGCGACCCAGACGCTTCAGACTTTTGTGCTCCCACAAACCTTCTACCCCCAAGGTAGGGACTGACCCCGACCCGCAGCCCGGGGACACTCTCGGGGAACAGAGCGCAGGAGATGACCGCAGCCATGGCTCCTGTCTCTCTTCCAGGCTCAGCCACCCTGGTTCGACTGCCCGGCCAGGAGCAGCCCTTCCCCGCAGCCTGGCCACCCACCGTGGGGGTGGCCCCATGGGCCCCACAGGCCCCACCACCAGGTATCGACCCCCTGTCCCCTCTGCCACCTTCCGCCCCCGAGGACCCTGGTCACCTTCACCATCCCACCTCCCCTGTTCCCCCCACAGCACTTTTAGCACTGGGGGGTGGGGGGTTCAGCAAGCCCGGCTGAGGGAAGGACATGCCTTCCAGCCCCGTCACCAGCTTGGTTGCCCTCCTCTGGAGGCATTCAAGGACTTTCCTGTCCTTCTCCAACGGTGCAGTTACTCCCTTACAGCGCAGAATCCCGCACTTTTACTGCTTCAACTTCACGCCACTGCTGATTGCCCAGTGCTCCAACCTATCGAGAGCCTTCTGCAAGGCCTCTTGGCCCTCAGGAGGGTCAACCTTCTATACCCAAGGCAGAGACCGACCCCGACCCGCAGCCCGGGGACGCTCTCGGGGAACAGAGCGCAGGAGGTGACCACGGCCATGGCTCCTGTCTCTCTTCCAGGCTCAGCCACCCTGGTTCAACTGCCCGGCCAGGAGCAGCCCTTCCCCGCAGCCTGGCCACCCACCGTGAGGGTGGCCCCATGGGCCCCACAGGCCACACCACCAGGTATGGACCCCCTGTGCCCTCTGCCACCTTCAGCCCCCGAGCACTGTGGTCACCTTCACCATCCCACCTCCCCTGTTCCCCCCCAGCAGTTTTGGTACTGGGTGTGGAGGGTTCAACAAGCCCGGCTGAGCATCCCTGCCCTCACCTGCCCAGGAAATCCAATTTCCAGGGAATTTCCCAACCTGTGGGGGCCATCTCTCCTGTTTCCTCCCCCAAAGCACGTCCCTTCCCCAGTTTCCAGCCCCAGCCCCTCCGGCACAGCAGCTCACTCCGGGGAGCGACCGGCCACCAGCTCCCCAGGGGCCTGGCTCACAGCCGCGATGGGGGCCACGGGGGACAGCTCGGCGGGTGCCCTGGAGGCTGCCCACGGCCCACCACGCCTCCCTTTCCCCCCTCCCAGGGCTGCAGAGGGCCCCCTACGGTTGCTGCTTCGATCCCCGCTTCTTCCACGTGGAGTGGACCCTCACCAACCAGCCTCCGCCGGCCACCCCCACGCTCGGCCACGGCGCCGCTGCTCCCCCGGGCCCTGCCCTGTGGGGCCTCGCAGGCTGTGAGACCCTCCCGGCCTGGGCAGCCCCCGGCATCCTCCAGGGACAGCCCACACAGCCCCCGCTGACACAGCTCCCAGCCTACGGCCACCAGGGCAGAGCGGTGCCCGCAGCCCCCCCGCTGCTGCTGACCTCCATCCCCGGCCTCCAGCACGTCAAGGGACACCCTGCACGGAGCAACATCTTTAGCACGGCCACCCCTGCGGGGGCACCCCCACGCAGCCACGTACCCCCACGCAGCCACGTGCCCCCCAGACCCTCTGCTGTCCCCCACAAACCAGCTCCTGGGGACCCGGACAGCACCATCAAAGTCACCGAGGAGATGCTCCTCCAAGAGGCCCTCAGGCTCTTTGGTTCCTCCACGGACACGGTGGGGGCTGGCCAGGACAGCACCAGCAACATCCCCAGGCCTGGGGACCCTGATGCCACCAGAGGAGAGGGGAGAGCAGTGACACCAGCACCCACCGCAGTGCCAAACTTGATCCACGGCCACGATAACATCAAGGAACTGTCTTCAGGGACCAACAGCTCCAGCACGGCCACCCCTAAGGAGAGAACCCCGGACAGCAACATCCCCGCATACAGTGACACCTCCTCAGACACTGACATCTCCTGGGACAGCGTCACTTCCGTGGACGTCAGTGTCCCCACCAGCCCCTCTGCTGTCCCCTACAGCCAAACCCTCGGGGACCTCAGTGTGCCCCAGGAGGTGCCTCTGGAGGAGGCTCTGAAGCTCTTTGACTGCGCCGGGGAGGTGGCAGGGGTCGGCCAGGACAGTCCTGGCAGCAGCCCAAGGCCTGGAGACCCTGGTGACACCAGCACAGCCGTCTCCCCCTGTGACTTTGACTCCGTCGAGCTGCCCGAGGAGCTGCTGAGCCACAACTACAGCCTGGAGGAGACCATGGAGGCCGTGCGCTTCCTGGAGGAACTCCTCTATGGGACGGAGTCCCAGGAGCCCTGGGGGGATGTGGGGTTGGAGCTGCCACCAGAGTCCAAGGAGCCCTGGGGGGACTTGGGGACGGAGACGACACCAGAGCCCCAGGAGCCCTCGAGGGATGTGGGGACGGAGATGACCCCGGCACAGCTCGCCATGGGGGAGAGGCGGGGGACAAAGCGGGGAACCAGTCCCCCATCGCCACCACCCAGCAAGCGCAGGGCTCTCTCAAGGGGGCCGGGGACAGAGCAGGGGCCGAGTCCCACCGCAGGGAGGAGACGGAGATGATGGGAGGGGTGGCGGTTGTGTGTATTTGAGGGAGGAGGTGTATTTGGGGAGGGGCTGTGTGTACTCGGGGAGGGGGGCACCGTCTTCAGGGGAGGGGGGGCCTCGTATTTAGGGGAGGGGGGTGTGCAGTTGTGGAGAGGGCTGTATTTGGGGGGGGTACTTGGGGAGAGGGCTGTATTTGAGGGAGGGGGGTGTGTTTGAGGGAGGGAGGGGGGTTGAGAGTAGCTTCAATAGAACCTTTTCTCTTGTGTTAAAAAGTTGTTTCAATTAAAAGTTGTTTCTCCAGAACCGCTCTGTGCCTGTTTAGGGGCGGGGGCGGGGGCGGGGGCAGGGAGGGAGGGAGCGCAGGGGGCACCGGGAATCAGAACCCCCCCCCAGGTGCCACAGCCCCCATGAGCCCCCAGTCGGAGGCCACGAACCCCAAAGGGCAACAAGCTGCCCCCAGGGACGAGCTACCACCAGCGGGGTGGCAGTGGCCAGGGGGGGACTCCCCTGTCCTCTTCCCCAGGGGCAGCCAGGACAGAGGGGTCCCTGCAGGACCCACCGACACGGCCCCACGCAGAAGAGCCCCAGCCCCAGAGAGACCTGGACAGGCTGGAGAGCTGGGCAAGGAAGAACCTCATGAGGTTCAACAGGGAAAAGTGTAAGGTGCTACACCTGGGCAAGAAGAATGTCAGGCACCAATACAGGTTAGGCGTGGACCTGCTGGAGCCAAGCTCCGAAGAGAAAGATCTGGGAGTCCTGGTAGACAGCAAAATGACAATGAGCAAGCAATGTGCTCTTGTGGCCAGGAGGGCCAACAGAATCCTGGGCTGCATAGGGAAGAGTGTGGCCAGTAGGTCGAGGGAAGTCATTCTCCCCCTCTACTCTGCACTGGTGAGGCCACAACTGGAGTATTGCATCCAGTTCTGGGCTCCCCAATTCAAGAGGGATAGGGAACTACTGGAAAGGGTCCAGCGAAGGGCAACAAAGATGATTAAGGGATTGGAGCATCTCCCTTATGAGGAAAGGCTAAGAGAGCTGGGACTCTTTAGCCTGGAGAAGAGAAGGCTGAGGGGAGACCTTATTAACGCCTGTAAGTATCTCAAGGGTGGGTTGAAGGAGGAGGGAGCCAGACTCTTTTCAGTGGTTCCCAGTGACAGGACAAGGGGCAACGGGCACAAGTTGGAACATAGGAGGTTCCACTCGAATATGAGGAAGAATTTCTTCACGGTGAGGGTGACAGAGCCCTGGAACAGGCTGCCCAGGGAGGTTGTGGAGTCCCCTTCTTTGGAGATTTTCAAGACCCGCCTGGATGCAGTCCTGAGTAGCATTCTCTAAGCAATCCTGCTTCAGCAGGGGAGTTGGACTAGATGATCTATATGGTCCCTTCCAACTCTAAAAAAAATTCAGTGAAATTCAGTGAAATTCAGAAAGCAGCACGCAGCCCCCGGGACAAGGACAGCCCTTGGGGACCGAGATGGGGGACACACACACCACAACACGGGCTGCAAGGCCTTGCTCTGGAACCCGGCCAGCGTCCCCTCCTGCGGGGACAGGGCTCGGGACACAGTCCCCCAAAGCCTGGGGACAATCACACCCGTCCTCGGCTCACACCGCGCTCGGCTCCAGAGCCCGGCTTTGCCTCCCGACTGCAGGAAAATCACCACAAATCACCCAAGAAGGGCATTCTTAAGGGCTTTGTCCAAACGCCTCTCAAACAAGGAGACACTTGGGGCATCAACCACCTCCCCAGGACACCTCTTCCAGCGTTTGACCACCACCTTGGCAAAGAAATGCTTCCTAATCCCTCTAAGGGGGATTTTGTGCTGGGAGTCTTCTTTAGTAACCTGCTTCCTTTACCTGCCTAAAAGGGGCTGTTCCTGAACAGCTCTATGCCCTTCTTTAACTTAAAAAGCCTGTCCTGAAACCGTCAACCTCAGTCCCTTACCAGTGCCGTTCCCTCAGTTTAGCTTTCAGAGAGCCGGGGGTCTGAATTCATCCTTGACAAAAACCACAACAGCTAACTCATTTTCCTGCAGTCACTTGGCTCCTCTTCATCTGCAAAGAAGAAACCACAGCTCCAAGACTGAGCATCATAACTGCAAATTCCAACCTCTTCCACGACACCCTCATCCGCAGAAGCTCCATGGAGTTCCACTCACCTGCTCCACGCCGATCCCACAACTGGAGGCTGCAGCAACAATTAATTATGGCACCTAAGAGACCAAGAAACACAAAATTACCATGCCGCTTATGAACCGTCACCGGTCCTGTACTCCTCTTTGATACATCCCGGCTCATCTCAAAAGTAGTAAACTAGAACACACCAGACCTCATTGAAACCCAAACTGAAATAGAAAGCCAATATGAGGGAGAGCGATGAACCTGCCTCCCTTTCCTAGCCATGCCTCAGTCCCAAAGCTCACCCAACCAGGATGAGCAGGTTGATGAAGTATTCTGTAAGCGGCTGGCTGAAGTCTTGCCATCGCCAGCCCTTGTTCTGGTTGGGGACTTCAGCCTACCGGATATCTGCTGGAAATATAACACTGCAGAGAGCAGGCAAGGCTAGGAGGTTCCTTGAGTGTATGGAAGATAACTTCCTTACGCAACTGGTAGGAGAGCCTACTAGGGGAGGCGCCTCGCTAGACCTACTTTTCACAAACAAAGAAGGACTAGTGGGAGATGTGGAGGTCGGAGGCCGTCCTGGCCTTAGCGATCATCAAACGGTCAAGTTTTCAATTCTTAGTGAGGTAAGGAAGGGGGTTAGCAAAACCTCCACCTTGGCCTTCCGGAGGGCGCACTTTAGCCTGTTCAGAACCCTGGTTGGGAGGGTCCCTTGGGAGATAATCCTGCGGGGCAAAGGGGTCCAGGAAGGCTGGACGCTCTTCGCGAAGGAAATCCAAAAGGCCCAGGAGCAGGCTGTCCCCATGAGGCGCAAAATTAAAGGGCGGGGAAAATGGCCGGCCTGGTTGAACAAAGAGCTCTGGATGGGACTTAGGGAAAAAAGGAAGGTTTACCACCTTTGGATGAAGGGACAGGCAACTCAGGAGGAGTACAGAGATCTTGTTAGGTTACACAGAGAAAAAATTAGGAAGGCAAAAGCCCAGCTGGAACTCAACCTGGCCATTAATATAAGGGACAACAAAAAAAGCTTTTGTAACTACGTCAACAAAAAGAGAGTCAGGGAGAATCTCCATCCCTTCCTGGATGAGGGGGGAAACATTGCGACCAAGGACGAGGAGAAGGCTGAGATACTTAATGCCTTCTTTGCCTCTGTCTTCAATAGTCGGACCAGCTGTCCCCAGGGTGTTCAGCCTCCTGAGCTGGAAGCTAAGGATGGAGAGCAGCGTCCCCCATAGTCCAGGAGGAAGTAGTTAAGGATTTGCTTATGCACCTGGACACGCATAAGTCTATGGGGCCGGCTGGAATTCACCCAAGGGTACTCAGGGAGCTGGCGGGAGAGCTCACCAAGCCTCTCTCCATTATCTATCAACAATCCTGGTCAACAGGAGAGGTACCAGATGACTGGAGGGTGGCCAGTGTGACGCCCATCTACAAGAAGGGCCGGAAGGAGGATCCGGGAAACTATAGGCCTGTCAGCCTGACCTCGGTACCGGGAAAGATCACGGAGAGGATCACCTTGAGTGAGCTCTCACGGCAAGTGCAGGGCAGCCAAGGGATCCGCGCCAGCCAGCATGGGTTTATGAAAGGGAGGTCCTGCTTAACCAACTTGATCTCTTTCTATGACCATGTGACCCGCCTGCTCGATGCGGGGAAGGCTGTGGACGTTGTCTACCTGGACTTTGGTAAGGCCTTTGACACCGTCCCCCACAGCGTTCTCCTGGAGAAGCTGGCGAATCATGGCATAGACAAGTGTACTCTTCACTGGGTGAAAAACTGGCTGGATGGCCGTGCCCAGGGAGTTGTAATTAATGGGGTGAAATCCAGTTGGCGGCCGGTCACCAGTGGTGTCCCTCAGGGCTCAGTTTTGGGGCCAGTCTTGTTTAATATCTTTATTGATGATCTAGATAAGGGGATTGAGCGCACCCTCAGCAAGTTTGCAGATGACACCAAACTAGGTGGGAGTGTTGATCTGCTTGAGGGTCGGAAGACTCTACGGAGGGATCTGGACAGCTTGGATCAATGGGCCAAGGCCAATGGGATGAGGTTTAATAAGGCCAAGTGCCAGGTCCTGCATTTTGGTCACAACAACCCCAGGCAACGCTACAGGCTTGGGGAAGAGTGGCTGGAAAGCTGCCCAGCAGAAAAGGACCTGGGGGTGTTGGTGGACAGCCGGCTTCACGTGAGCCAGCCGTGTGCCCAGGTGGCCAAGAAGGCCAACGGCATCCCGGCCTGTATCAGGAATAGCTGGGCCAGCAGGAGTAGGGAAGTGATGGTGCCTCTGTACTCGGCACTGGTGAGGCCTCACCTTGAGCGCTGTGTCCAGTTCTGGGCCCCTCACTACAGGAAGGACACTGAGCTGCTGGACCGTGTCCAGAGGAGAGCCACCGAGCTGGTGGGGGGTCTAGAGAACAACTCATATGAGGAGGGGCTGAGGGAACTGGGCATGTTTAGTTTGGAGAAGAGGAGGCTGAGGGGAGACCTCATTGCCCTCTACAACTACCTGAAAGGAGGGTGTAGAGAGGTGGGTGTTGGCCTCCTCTCCCAAGGGAATAAAGACAGGACCAGAGGAAATGGTCTGAAGTTGCGGCAGGGGAGGTTTAGATTACATATTAGGAAGCACTACTTTACCAAGAGAGTGGTCAGGCACTGGAACAGACTGCCCAGGGAGGTGGTGGAGTCGCCATCCCTGGAGCTATTTAAGAAACGTTTAGACACGGCTCTCCAGGGCATGCTCTAGTGCCCGAGATTGTTGGTTTGCGTCTGTTTGTGGGTGGGTGTGCTGTGTGGTTGGTTGTGGGTGTGGCTACCTTTTTTTTTTCCTTTGTGTGGTTGGACTCGATGATCTCAAAGGTCCCATGCAACCACGAAGATTCTGCGATTCTGTGATTCTGTAATGTTGGGTCATCAGGGAGGGGAGCCATAGGACAGGGGGGAAGGGTTTGGAGAGTACCTTGGAGGAGAAAGACCTAGGAGGCCTGGTGGACAATAGGATGACCATGAGCCGACAATGTGCCCTTGTGGCCAAGAAGGCCAATGGCATCCTGGGGTGCATCAGGAAGAGTGTGACCAGCAGGTCGAGGGAGGTCATCCTCCCCCCTCTACTCTGCCCCGGGGGCCCCCACCTGGAGCACTGCGTCCAGTTCTGGGCTCCCCAGTTCAAGAAGGACAGGGAACTGCTGGAGAGGGTACAGCAGAGGGCTACAAAGATGATGAGGGGACTGGAGCTTCTCCCTTACGAGGAAAGGCTGAGGGACTTGGGTCTTTTTAGTCTAGAGAAGAGAAGACTGAGGGGGGATTTGATCAATGCTGATAAATACTTAAAGGGTGGGTGTCAAGAGGACGGGGCTGCTCTTTTATCAGTGGTGCCCAGTGACAGGACAAGAGGGAACGAGCAGAACCTTGAACATGGGAAGTTCCACCTAAACATGAGGAGGAGCTTCTTTCCTGTGAGGGTGGCAGAGCCTTGGAACAGGCTGCCCAGGGGGGTGGCAGACTCTCCTTCTCTGGAGACATTCAAAACCCGCCTGGACAAGTTCCTGTGCAACCTCCTCTAGGTGGGCCTGCTGTGTGTGGGGAGGGGGGTTGGACTAGATGATCTGCAGAGGCCCCTTCCATCCCAATGTGATTCTGCGATTGCCTGATTCTGTGACACTGACAGAAAGGAGATTGAGATGAGATCAGGGGAAGAAATTCTTTGCTGTGAGGGTGGTGAGACTCTGGCCAACGGTGCCCAGAGAAGCTGTGGCTGCCCCAACCCTGGAGGCGTTCAAGGCCAGGTTGGACGGGGCTTGAAAAACCTGCTCTGGTGGGACGGGTCCCTGCCCAGGGCACAGGGTGGGACAAGGTGAGCTCACAGGTCCCTTCCAATCCAAACCAGTCTAGGATTCGGGGACATGCCTTCCAGCCCTGTCACCAGCTTGGTTGCCCTCCTCTGGAGGCATTCGAGGACCTTCCCATCCTTCTCCAACGGTGGGGCCCAGCCCTGCACCCAGGGCTCCAGGTGAGGCCGCACCAGCGCCGAGCACAGCGGGACAATCTCCGCTCTTGGCCGCCTGCTTCGACTGTGTTTGATGCCCCCCAGGATGGGGGTTGCCCTCTTGGTGCCAGGGGACACCGATGGCTCCTCCTCAGCTGCTGCCCCCAGCACCCCCGGCCGGACCCCTTTCTGCAGGGCTGCTCTCCAGCCACCCCTCTCCCCAGTTACACTCCTGCCCAGAGTTCCTCCCTCCCAGGGCAGAATCCTGCACTTTTACTGCTTCAACTTCACGCCACTGCTGATTGCCCAGTGCTCCAATCTACCTAGAGCCTTCTGCAAGGCCTCTTGGCCCTCAAGAGGGTCAAAAGCACCTCCCGCTTTGGCATCATCAGCTCGTTAAGGGGGCATTCAACCCCCAAAATCCAGGGGAGCAACACTTCCCACCAGTTTTCTCATTCCACTGACGATGTTAAACTCAACCATTTCATGATCACTGTGGCCAAGACCATCCCATCTCCCACCAGGCCTCCAGCAGGAGATGGGGGGGCTCTTGGAGGAGGGGGCGGGGCACAGGGAGCCCCCACATTCCATCCCTGGTGACCAAAGAGTCCTTAGCAGCAGAGAGACCGAGAGGACCGACGATGGCGCTGCCACCACTGTGGCTCCCACCGAACGGCCCCCGGGCCCCCGCGGCGACCCAGACGCTTCAGACTTTTGTGCTCCCACAAACCTTCTACCCCCAAGGTAGGGACTGACCCCGACCCGCAGCCCGGGGACACTCTCGGGGAACAGAGCGCAGGAGATGACCGCAGCCATGGCTCCTGTCTCTCTTCCAGGCTCAGCCACCCTGGTTCGACTGCCCGGCCAGGAGCAGCCCTTCCCCGCAGCCTGGCCACCCACCGTGGGGGTGGCCCCATGGGCCCCACAGGCCCCACCACCAGGTATCGACCCCCTGTCCCCTCTGCCACCTTCCGCCCCCGAGGACCCTGGTCACCTTCACCATCCCACCTCCCCTGTTCCCCCCACAGCACTTTTAGCACTGGGGGGTGGGGGGTTCAGCAAGCCCGGCTGAGGGAAGGACATGCCTTCCAGCCCCGTCACCAGCTTGGTTGCCCTCCTCTGGAGGCATTCAAGGACTTTCCTGTCCTTCTCCAACGGTGCAGTTACTCCCTTACAGCGCAGAATCCCGCACTTTTACTGCTTCAACTTCACGCCACTGCTGATTGCCCAGTGCTCCAACCTATCGAGAGCCTTCTGCAAGGCCTCTTGGCCCTCAGGAGGGTCAACCTTCTATACCCAAGGCAGAGACCGACCCCGACCCGCAGCCCGGGGACGCTCTCGGGGAACAGAGCGCAGGAGGTGACCACGGCCATGGCTCCTGTCTCTCTTCCAGGCTCAGCCACCCTGGTTCAACTGCCCGGCCAGGAGCAGCCCTTCCCCGCAGCCTGGCCACCCACCGTGAGGGTGGCCCCATGGGCCCCACAGGCCACACCACCAGGTATGGACCCCCTGTGCCCTCTGCCACCTTCAGCCCCCGAGCACTGTGGTCACCTTCACCATCCCACCTCCCCTGTTCCCCCCCAGCAGTTTTGGTACTGGGTGTGGAGGGTTCAACAAGCCCGGCTGAGCATCCCTGCCCTCACCTGCCCAGGAAATCCAATTTCCAGGGAATTTCCCAACCTGTGGGGGCCATCTCTCCTGTTTCCTCCCCCAAAGCACGTCCCTTCCCCAGTTTCCAGCCCCAGCCCCTCCGGCACAGCAGCTCACTCCGGGGAGCGACCGGCCACCAGCTCCCCAGGGGCCTGGCTCACAGCCGCGATGGGGGCCACGGGGGACAGCTCGGCGGGTGCCCTGGAGGCTGCCCACGGCCCACCACGCCTCCCTTTCCCCCCTCCCAGGGCTGCAGAGGGCCCCCTACGGTTGCTGCTTCGATCCCCGCTTCTTCCACGTGGAGTGGACCCTCACCAACCAGCCTCCGCCGGCCACCCCCACGCTCGGCCACGGCGCCGCTGCTCCCCCGGGCCCTGCCCTGTGGGGCCTCGCAGGCTGTGAGACCCTCCCGGCCTGGGCAGCCCCCGGCATCCTCCAGGGACAGCCCACACAGCCCCCGCTGACACAGCTCCCAGCCTACGGCCACCAGGGCAGAGCGGTGCCCGCAGCCCCCCCGCTGCTGCTGACCTCCATCCCCGGCCTCCAGCACGTCAAGGGACACCCTGCACGGAGCAACATCTTTAGCACGGCCACCCCTGCGGGGGCACCCCCACGCAGCCACGTACCCCCACGCAGCCACGTGCCCCCCAGACCCTCTGCTGTCCCCCACAAACCAGCTCCTGGGGACCCGGACAGCACCATCAAAGTCACCGAGGAGATGCTCCTCCAAGAGGCCCTCAGGCTCTTTGGTTCCTCCACGGACACGGTGGGGGCTGGCCAGGACAGCACCAGCAACATCCCCAGGCCTGGGGACCCTGATGCCACCAGAGGAGAGGGGAGAGCAGTGACACCAGCACCCACCGCAGTGCCAAACTTGATCCACGGCCACGATAACATCAAGGAACTGTCTTCAGGGACCAACAGCTCCAGCACGGCCACCCCTAAGGAGAGAACCCCGGACAGCAACATCCCCGCATACAGTGACACCTCCTCAGACACTGACATCTCCTGGGACAGCGTCACTTCCGTGGACGTCAGTGTCCCCACCAGCCCCTCTGCTGTCCCCTACAGCCAAACCCTCGGGGACCTCAGTGTGCCCCAGGAGGTGCCTCTGGAGGAGGCTCTGAAGCTCTTTGACTGCTCCGGGGAGGTGGCAGGGGTCGGCCAGGACAGTCCTGGCAGCAGCCCAAGGCCTGGAGACCCTGGTGACACCAGCACAGCCGTCTCCCCCTGTGACTTTGACTCCGTCGAGCTGCCCGAGGAGCTGCTGAGCCACAACTACAGCCTGGAGGAGACCATGGAGGCCGTGCGCTTCCTGGAGGAACTCCTCTATGGGACGGAGTCCCAGGAGCCCTGGGGGGATGTGGGGTTGGAGCTGCCACCAGAGTCCAAGGAGCCCTGGGGGGACTTGGGGACGGAGACGACACCAGAGCCCCAGGAGCCCTCGAGGGATGTGGGGACGGAGATGACCCCGGCACAGCTCGCCATGGGGGAGAGGCGGGGGACAAAGCGGGGAACCAGTCCCCCATCGCCACCACCCAGCAAGCGCAGGGCTCTCTCAAGGGGGCCGGGGACAGAGCAGGGGCCGAGTCCCACCGCAGGGAGGAGACGGAGATGATGGGAGGGGTGGCGGTTGTGTGTATTTGAGGGAGGAGGTGTATTTGGGGAGGGGCTGTGTGTACTCGGGGAGGGGGGCACCGTCTTCAGGGGAGGGGGGGCCTCGTATTTAGGGGAGGGGGGTGTGCAGTTGTGGAGAGGGCTGTATTTGGGGGGGGTACTTGGGGAGAGGGCTGTATTTGAGGGAGGGGGGTGTGTTTGAGGGAGGGAGGGGGGTTGAGAGTAGCTTCAATAGAACCTTTTCTCTTGTGTTAAAAAGTTGTTTCAATTAAAAGTTGTTTCTCCAGAACCGCTCTGTGCCTGTTTAGGGGCGGGGGCGGGGGCGGGGGCAGGGAGGGAGGGAGCGCAGGGGGCACCGGGAATCAGAACCCCCCCCCAGGTGCCACAGCCCCCATGAGCCCCCAGTCGGAGCCCACGAACCCCAAAGGGCAACAAGCTGCCCCCAGGGACGAGCTACCACCAGCGGGGTGGCAGTGGCCAGGGGGGGACTCCCCTGTCCTCTTCCCCAGGGGCAGCCAGGACAGAGGGGTCCCTGCAGGACCCACCGACACGGCCCCACGCAGAAGAGCCCCAGCCCCAGAGAGACCTGGACAGGCTGGAGAGCTGGGCAAGGAAGAACCTCATGAGGTTCAACAGGGAAAAGTGTAAGGTGCTACACCTGGGCAAGAAGAATGTCAGGCACCAATACAGGTTAGGCGTGGACCTGCTGGAGCCAAGCTCCGAAGAGAAAGATCTGGGAGTCCTGGTAGACAGCAAAATGACAATGAGCAAGCAATGTGCTCTTGTGGCCAGGAGGGCCAACAGAATCCTGGGCTGCATAGGGAAGAGTGTGGCCAGTAGGTCGAGGGAAGTCATTCTCCCCCTCTACTCTGCACTGGTGAGGCCACAACTGGAGTATTGCATCCAGTTCTGGGCTCCCCAATTCAAGAGGGATAGGGAACTACTGGAAAGGGTCCAGCGAAGGGCAACAAAGATGATTAAGGGATTGGAGCATCTCCCTTATGAGGAAAGGCTAAGAGAGCTGGGACTCTTTAGCCTGGAGAAGAGAAGGCTGAGGGGAGACCTTATTAACGCCTGTAAGTATCTCAAGGGTGGGTTGAAGGAGGAGGGAGCCAGACTCTTTTCAGTGGTTCCCAGTGACAGGACAAGGGGCAACGGGCACAAGTTGGAACATAGGAGGTTCCACTCGAATATGAGGAAGAATTTCTTCACGGTGAGGGTGACAGAGCCCTGGAACAGGCTGCCCAGGGAGGTTGTGGAGTCCCCTTCTTTGGAGATTTTCAAGACCCGCCTGGATGCAGTCCTGAGTAGCATTCTCTAAGCAATCCTGCTTCAGCAGGGGAGTTGGACTAGATGATCTATATGGTCCCTTCCAACTCTAAAAAAAATTCAGTGAAATTCAGTGAAATTCAGAAAGCAGCACGCAGCCCCCGGGACAAGGACAGCCCTTGGGGACCGAGATGGGGGACACACACACCACAACACGGGCTGCAAGGCCTTGCTCTGGAACCCGGCCAGCGTCCCCTCCTGCGGGGACAGGGCTCGGGACACAGTCCCCCAAAGCCTGGGGACAATCACACCCGTCCTCGGCTCACACCGCGCTCGGCTCCAGAGCCCGGCTTTGCCTCCCGACTGCAGGAAAATCACCACAAATCACCCAAGAAGGGCATTCTTAAGGGCTTTGTCCAAACGCCTCTCAAACAAGGAGACACTTGGGGCATCAACCACCTCCCCAGGACACCTCTTCCAGCGTTTGACCACCACCTTGGCAAAGAAATGCTTCCTAATCCCTCTAAGGGGGATTTTGTGCTGGGAGTCTTCTTTAGTAACCTGCTTCCTTTACCTGCCTAAAAGGGGCTGTTCCTGAACAGCTCTATGCCCTTCTTTAACTTAAAAAGCCTGTCCTGAAACCGTCAACCTCAGTCCCTTACCAGTGCCGTTCCCTCAGTTTAGCTTTCAGAGAGCCGGGGGTCTGAATTCATCCTTGACAAAAACCACAACAGCTAACTCATTTTCCTGCAGTCACTTGGCTCCTCTTCATCTGCAAAGAAGAAACCACAGCTCCAAGACTGAGCATCATAACTGCAAATTCCAACCTCTTCCACGACACCCTCATCCGCAGAAGCTCCATGGAGTTCCACTCACCTGCTCCACGCCGATCCCACAACTGGAGGCTGCAGCAACAATTAATTATGGCACCTAAGAGACCAAGAAACACAAAATTACCATGCCGCTTATGAACCGTCACCGGTCCTGTACTCCTCTTTGATACATCCCGGCTCATCTCAAAAGTAGTAAACTAGAACACACCAGACCTCATTGAAACCCAAACTGAAATAGAAAGCCAATATGAGGGAGAGCGATGAACCTGCCTCCCTTTCCTAGCCATGCCTCAGTCCCAAAGCTCACCCAACCAGGATGAGCAGGTTGATGAAGTATTCTGTAAGCGGCTGGCTGAAGTCTTGCCATCGCCAGCCCTTGTTCTGGTTGGGGACTTCAGCCTACCGGATATCTGCTGGAAATATAACACTGCAGAGAGCAGGCAAGGCTAGGAGGTTCCTTGAGTGTATGGAAGATAACTTCCTTACGCAACTGGTAGGAGAGCCTACTAGGGGAGGCGCCTCGCTAGACCTACTTTTCACAAACAAAGAAGGACTAGTGGGAGATGTGGAGGTCGGAGGCCGTCCTGGCCTTAGCGATCATCAAACGGTCAAGTTTTCAATTCTTAGTGAGGTAAGGAAGGGGGTTAGCAAAACCTCCACCTTGGCCTTCCGGAGGGCGCACTTTAGCCTGTTCAGAACCCTGGTTGGGAGGGTCCCTTGGGAGATAATCCTGCGGGGCAAAGGGGTCCAGGAAGGCTGGACGCTCTTCGCGAAGGAAATCCAAAAGGCCCAGGAGCAGGCTGTCCCCATGAGGCGCAAAATTAAAGGGCGGGGAAAATGGCCGGCCTGGTTGAACAAAGAGCTCTGGATGGGACTTAGGGAAAAAAGGAAGGTTTACCACCTTTGGATGAAGGGACAGGCAACTCAGGAGGAGTACAGAGATCTTGTTAGGTTACACAGAGAAAAAATTAGGAAGGCAAAAGCCCAGCTGGAACTCAACCTGGCCATTAATATAAGGGACAACAAAAAAAGCTTTTGTAACTATGTCAACAAAAAGAGAGTCAGAGAGAATCTCCATCCCTTCCTGGATGAGGGGGGAAACATTGCGACCAAGGACGAGGAGAAGGCTGAGATACTTAATGCCTTCTTTGCCTCTGTCTTCAATAGTCGGACCAGCTGTCCCCAGGGTGTTCAGCCTCCTGAGCTGGAAGCTAAGGATGGAGAGCAGCGTCCCCCATAGTCCAGGAGGAAGTAGTTAAGGATTTGCTTATGCACCTGGACACGCATAAGTCTATGAGGCCGGCTGGAATTCACCCAAGGGTACTCAGGGAGCTGGCGGGAGAGCTCACCAAGCCTCTCTCCATTATCTATCAACAATCCTGGTCAACAGGAGAGGTACCAGATGACTGGAGGGTGGCCAGTGTGACGCCCATCTACAAGAAGGGCCGGAAGGAGGATCCGGGAAACTATAGGCCTGTCAGCCTGACCTCGGTACCGGGAAAGATCACGGAGAGGATCACCTTGAGTGAGCTCTCACGGCAAGTGCAGGGCAGCCAAGGGATCCGCGCCAGCCAGCATGGGTTTATGAAAGGGAGGTCCTGCTTAACCAACTTGATCTCTTTCTATGACCATGTGACCCGCCTGCTCGATGCGGGGAAGGCTGTGGACGTTGTCTACCTGGACTTTGGTAAGGCCTTTGACACCGTCCCCCACAGCGTTCTCCTGGAGAAGCTGGCGAATCATGGCATAGACAAGTGTACTCTTCACTGGGTGAAAAACTGGCTGGATGGCCGTGCCCAGGGAGTTGTAATTAATGGGGTGAAATCCAGTTGGCGGCCGGTCACCAGTGGTGTCCCTCAGGGCTCAGTTTTGGGGCCAGTCTTGTTTAATATCTTTATTGATGATCTAGATAAGGGGATTGAGCGCACCCTCAGCAAGTTTGCAGATGACACCAAACTAGGTGGGAGTGTTGATCTGCTTGAGGGTCGGAAGACTCTACGGAGGGATCTGGACAGCTTGGATCAATGGGCCAAGGCCAATGGGATGAGGTTTAATAAGGCCAAGTGCCAGGTCCTGCATTTTGGTCACAACAACCCCAGGCAACGCTACAGGCTTGGGGAAGAGTGGCTGGAAAGCTGCCCAGCAGAAAAGGACCTGGGGGTGTTGGTGGACAGCCGGCTTCACGTGAGCCAGCCGTGTGCCCAGGTGGCCAAGAAGGCCAACGGCATCCCGGCCTGTATCAGGAATAGCTGGGCCAGCAGGAGTAGGGAAGTGATGGTGCCTCTGTACTCGGCACTGGTGAGGCCTCACCTTGAGCGCTGTGTCCAGTTCTGGGCCCCTCACTACAGGAAGGACATTGAGCTGCTGGACCGTGTCCAGAGGAGAGCCACCGAGCTGGTGGGGGGTCTAGAGAACAACTCATATGAGGAGAGGCTGAGGGAACTGGGCATGTTTAGTTTGGAGAAGAGGAGGCTGAGGGGAGACCTCATTGCCCTCTACAACTACCTGAAAGGAGGGTGTAGAGAGGTGGGTGTTGGCCTCCTCTCCCAAGGGAATAAAGACAGGACCAGAGGAAATGGTCTGAAGTTGCGGCAGGGGAGGTTTAGATTACATATTAGGAAGCACTACTTTACCAAGAGAGTGGTCAGGCACTGGAACAGACTGCCCAGGGAGGTGGTGGAGTCGCCATCCCTGGAGCTATTTAAGAAACGTTTAGACACGGCTCTCCAGGGCATGCTCTAGTGCCCGAGATTGTTGGTTTGCGTCTGTTTGTGGGTGGGTGTGCTGTGTGGTTGGTTGTGGGTGTGGCTACCTTTTTTTTTTCCTTTGTGTGGTTGGACTCGATGATCTCAAAGGTCCCATGCAACCACGAAGATTCTGCGATTCTGTGATTCTGTAATGTTGGGTCATCAGGGAGGGGAGCCATAGGACAGGGGGGAAGGGTTTGGAGAGTACCTTGGAGGAGAAAGACCTAGGAGGCCTGGTGGACAATAGGATGACCATGAGCCGACAATGTGTCCTTGTGGCCAAGAAGGCCAATGGCATCCTGGGGTGCATCAGGAAGAGTGTGACCAGCAGGTCGAGGGAGGTCATCCTCCCCCCTCTACTCTGCCCCGGGGGCCCCCACCTGGAGCACTGCGTCCAGTTCCTGGCTCCCCAGTTCAAGAAGGACAGGGAACTGCTGGAGAGGGTACAGCAGAGGGCTACAAAGATGATGAGGGGACTGGAGCTTCTCCCTTACGAGGAAAGGCTGAGGGACTTGGGTCTTTTTAGTCTAGAGAAGAGAAGACTGAGGGGGGATTTGATCAATGCTGATAAATACTTAAAGGGTGGGTGTCAAGAGGACGGGGCTGCTCTTTTATCAGTGGTGCCCAGTGACAGGACAAGAGGGAACGAGCAGAACCTTGAACATGGGAAGTTCCACCTAAACATGAGGAGGAGCTTCTTTCCTGTGAGGGTGGCAGAGCCTTGGAACAGGCTGCCCAGGGGGGTGGCAGACTCTCCTTCTCTGGAGACATTCAAAACCCGCCTGGACAAGTTCCTGTGCAACCTCCTCTAGGTGGGCCTGCTGTGTGTGGGGAGGGGGGTTGGACTAGATGATCTGCAGAGGCCCCTTCCATCCCAATGTGATTCTGCGATTGCCTGATTCTGTGACACTGACAGAAAGGAGATTGAGATGAGATCAGGGGAAGAAATTCTTTGCTGTGAGGGTGGTGAGACTCTGGCCAACGGTGCCCAGAGAAGCTGTGGCTGCCCCAACCCTGGAGGCGTTCAAGGCCAGGTTGGACGGGGCTTGAAAAACCTGCTCTGGTGGGACGGGTCCCTGCCCAGGGCACAGGGTGGGACAAGGTGAGCTCACAGGTCCCTTCCAATCCAAACCAGTCTAGGATTCGGGGACATGCCTTCCAGCCCTGTCACCAGCTTGGTTGCCCTCCTCTGGAGGCATTCGAGGACCTTCCCATCCTTCTCCAACGGTGGGGCCCAGCCCTGCACCCAGGGCTCCAGGTGAGGCCGCACCAGCGCCGAGCACAGCGGGACAATCTCCGCTCTTGGCCGCCTGCTTCGACTGTGTTTGATGCCCCCCAGGATGGGGGTTGCCCTCTTGGTGCCAGGGGACACCGATGGCTCCTCCTCAGCTGCTGCCCCCAGCACCCCCGGCCGGACCCCTTTCTGCAGGGCTGCTCTCCAGCCACCCCTCTCCCCAGTTACACTCCTGCCCAGAGTTCCTCCCTCCCAGGGCAGAATCCTGCACTTTTACTGCTTCAACTTCACGCCACTGCTGATTGCCCAGTGCTCCAATCTACCTAGAGCCTTCTGCAAGGCCTCTTGGCCCTCAAGAGGGTCAACAGCACCTCCCGCTTTGGCATCATCAGCTCGTTAAGGGGGCATTCAACCCCCAAAATCCAGGGGAGCAACTCTTCCCACCAGTTTTCTCATTCCACTGACAATGTTAAACTCAACCATTTCATGATCACTGTGGCCAAGACCATCCCATCTCCCACCAGGCCTCCAGCAGGAGATGGGGGGGCTCTTGGAGGAGGGGGCGGGGCACAGGGAGCCCCCACATTCCATCCCTGGTGACCAAAGAGTCCTTAGCAGCAGAGAGACCGAGAGGACCGACGATGGCGCTGCCACCACTGTGGCTCCCACCGAACGGCCCCCGGGCCCCCGCGGCGACCCAGACGCTTCAGACTTTTGTGCTCCCACAAACCTTCTACCCCCAAGGTAGGGACTGACCCCGACCCGCAGCCCGGGGACACTCTCGGGGAACAGAGCGCAGGAGATGACCGCAGCCATGGCTCCTGTCTCTCTTCCAGGCTCAGCCACCCTGGTTCGACTGCCCGGCCAGGAGCAGCCCTTCCCCGCAGCCTGGCCACCCACCGTGGGGGTGGCCCCATGGGCCCCACAGGCCCCACCACCAGGTATCGACCCCCTGTCCCCTCTGCCACCTTCCGCCCCCGAGGACCCTGGTCACCTTCACCATCCCACCTCCCCTGTTCCCCCCACAGCACTTTTAGCACTGGGGGGTGGGGGGTTCAGCAAGCCCGGCTGAGGGAAGGACATGCCTTCCAGCCCCGTCACCAGCTTGGTTGCCCTCCTCTGGAGGCATTCAAGGACTTTCCTGTCCTTCTCCAACGGTGCAGTTACTCCCTTACAGCGCAGAATCCCGCACTTTTACTGCTTCAACTTCACGCCACTGCTGATTGCCCAGTGCTCCAACCTATCGAGAGCCTTCTGCAAGGCCTCTTGGCCCTCAGGAGGGTCAACCTTCTATACCCAAGGCAGAGACCGACCCCGACCCGCAGCCCGGGGACGCTCTCGGGGAACAGAGCGCAGGAGGTGACCACGGCCATGGCTCCTGTCTCTCTTCCAGGCTCAGCCACCCTGGTTCAACTGCCCGGCCAGGAGCAGCCCTTCCCCGCAGCCTGGCCACCCACCGTGAGGGTGGCCCCATGGGCCCCACAGGCCACACCACCAGGTATGGACCCCCTGTGCCCTCTGCCACCTTCAGCCCCCGAGCACTGTGGTCACCTTCACCATCCCACCTCCCCTGTTCCCCCCCAGCAGTTTTGGTACTGGGTGTGGAGGGTTCAACAAGCCCGGCTGAGCATCCCTGCCCTCACCTGCCCAGGAAATCCAATTTCCAGGGAATTTCCCAACCTGTGGGGGCCATCTCTCCTGTTTCCTCCCCCAAAGCACGTCCCTTCCCCAGTTTCCAGCCCCAGCCCCTCCGGCACAGCAGCTCACTCCGGGGAGCGACCGGCCACCAGCTCCCCAGGGGCCTGGCTCACAGCCGCGATGGGGGCCACGGGGGACAGCTCGGCGGGTGCCCTGGAGGCTGCCCACGGCCCACCACGCCTCCCTTTCCCCCCTCCCAGGGCTGCAGAGGGCCCCCTACGGTTGCTGCTTCGATCCCCGCTTCTTCCACGTGGAGTGGACCCTCACCAACCAGCCTCCGCCGGCCACCCCCACGCTCGGCCACGGCGCCGCTGCTCCCCCGGGCCCTGCCCTGTGGGGCCTCGCAGGCTGTGAGACCCTCCCGGCCTGGGCAGCCCCCGGCATCCTCCAGGGACAGCCCACACAGCCCCCGCTGACACAGCTCCCAGCCTACGGCCACCAGGGCAGAGCGGTGCCCGCAGCCCCCCCGCTGCTGCTGACCTCCATCCCCGGCCTCCAGCACGTCAAGGGACACCCTGCACGGAGCAACATCTTTAGCACGGCCACCCCTGCGGGGGCACCCCCACGCAGCCACGTACCCCCACGCAGCCACGTGCCCCCCAGACCCTCTGCTGTCCCCCACAAACCAGCTCCTGGGGACCCGGACAGCACCATCAAAGTCACCGAGGAGATGCTCCTCCAAGAGGCCCTCAGGCTCTTTGGTTCCTCCACGGACACGGTGGGGGCTGGCCAGGACAGCACCAGCAACATCCCCAGGCCTGGGGACCCTGATGCCACCAGAGGAGAGGGGAGAGCAGTGACACCAGCACCCACCGCAGTGCCAAACTTGATCCACGGCCACGATAACATCAAGGAACTGTCTTCAGGGACCAACAGCTCCAGCACGGCCACCCCTAAGGAGAGAACCCCGGACAGCAACATCCCCGCATACAGTGACACCTCCTCAGACACTGACATCTCCTGGGACAGCGTCACTTCCGTGGACGTCAGTGTCCCCACCAGCCCCTCTGCTGTCCCCTACAGCCAAACCCTCGGGGACCTCAGTGTGCCCCAGGAGGTGCCTCTGGAGGAGGCTCTGAAGCTCTTTGACTGCTCCGGGGAGGTGGCAGGGGTCGGCCAGGACAGTCCTGGCAGCAGCCCAAGGCCTGGAGACCCTGGTGACACCAGCACAGCCGTCTCCCCCTGTGACTTTGACTCCGTCGAGCTGCCCGAGGAGCTGCTGAGCCACAACTACAGCCTGGAGGAGACCATGGAGGCCGTGCGCTTCCTGGAGGAACTCCTCTATGGGACGGAGTCCCAGGAGCCCTGGGGGGATGTGGGGTTGGAGCTGCCACCAGAGTCCAAGGAGCCCTGGGGGGACTTGGGGACGGAGACGACACCAGAGCCCCAGGAGCCCTCGAGGGATGTGGGGACGGAGATGACCCCGGCACAGCTCGCCATGGGGGAGAGGCGGGGGACAAAGCGGGGAACCAGTCCCCCATCGCCACCACCCAGCAAGCGCAGGGCTCTCTCAAGGGGGCCGGGGACAGAGCAGGGGCCGAGTCCCACCGCAGGGAGGAGACGGAGATGATGGGAGGGGTGGCGGTTGTGTGTATTTGAGGGAGGAGGTGTATTTGGGGAGGGGCTGTGTGTACTCGGGGAGGGGGGCACCGTCTTCAGGGGAGGGGGGGCCTCGTATTTAGGGGAGGGGGGTGTGCAGTTGTGGAGAGGGCTGTATTTGGGGGGGGTACTTGGGGAGAGGGCTGTATTTGAGGGAGGGGGGTGTGTTTGAGGGAGGGAGGGGGGTTGAGAGTAGCTTCAATAGAACCTTTTCTCTTGTGTTAAAAAGTTGTTTCAATTAAAAGTTGTTTCTCCAGAACCGCTCTGTGCCTGTTTAGGGGCGGGGGCGGGGGCAGGGAGGGAGGGAGCGCAGGGGGCACCGGGAATCAGAACCCCCCCCCAGGTGCCACAGCCCCCATAAGCCCCCAGTCGGAGCCCACGAACCCCAAAGGGCAACAAGCTGCCCCCAGGGACGAGCTACCACCAGCGGGGTGGCAGTGGCCAGGGGGGGACTCCCCTGTCCTCTTCCCCAGGGGCAGCCAGGACAGAGGGGTCCCTGCAGGACCCACCGACACGGCCCCACGCAGAAGAGCCCCAGCCCCAGAGAGACCTGGACAGGCTGGAGAGCTGGGCAAGGAAGAACCTCATGAGGTTCAACAGGGAAAAGTGTAAGGTGCTACACCTGGGCAAGAAGAATGTCAGGCACCAATACAGGTTAGGCGTGGACCTGCTGGAGCCAAGCTCCGAAGAGAAAGATCTGGGAGTCCTGGTAGACAGCAAAATGACAATGAGCAAGCAATGTGCTCTTGTGGCCAGGAGGGCCAACAGAATCCTGGGCTGCATAGGGAAGAGTGTGGCCAGTAGGTCGAGGGAAGTCATTCTCCCCCTCTACTCTGCACTGGTGAGGCCACAACTGGAGTATTGCATCCAGTTCTGGGCTCCCCAATTCAAGAGGGATAGGGAACTACTGGAAAGGGTCCAGCGAAGGGCAACAAAGATGATTAAGGGATTGGAGCATCTCCCTTATGAGGAAAGGCTAAGAGAGCTGGGACTCTTTAGCCTGGAGAAGAGAAGGCTGAGGGGAGACCTTATTAACGCCTGTAAGTATCTCAAGGGTGGGTTGAAGGAGGAGGGAGCCAGACTCTTTTCAGTGGTTCCCAGTGACAGGACAAGGGGCAACGGGCACAAGTTGGAACATAGGAGGTTCCACTCGAATATGAGGAAGAATTTCTTCACGGTGAGGGTGACAGAGCCCTGGAACAGGCTGCCCAGGGAGGTTGTGGAGTCCCCTTCTTTGGAGATTTTCAAGACCCGCCTGGATGCAATCCTGAGTAGCATTCTCTAAGCAATCCTGCTTCAGCAGGGGAGTTGGACTAGATGATCTATATGGTCCCTTCCAACTCTAAAAAAAATTCAGTGAAATTCAGTGAAATTCAGAAAGCAGCACGCAGCCCCCGGGACAAGGACAGCCCTTGGGGACCGAGATGGGGGACACACACACCACAACACGGGCTGCAAGGCCTTGCTCTGGAACCCGGCCAGCGTCCCCTCCTGCGGGGACAGGGCTCGGGACACAGTCCCCCAAAGCTTGGGGACAATCACACCCGTCCTCGGCTCACACCGCGCTCGGCTCCAGAGCCCGGCTTTGCCTCCCGACTGCAGGAAAATCACCACAAATCACCCAAGAAGGGCATTCTTAAGGGCTTTGTCCAAACGCCTCTCAAACAAGGAGACACTTGGGGCATCAACCACCTCCCCAGGACACCTCTTCCAGCGTTTGACCACCACCTTGGCAAAGAAATGCTTCCTAATCCCTCTAAGGGGGATTTTGTGCTGGGAGTCTTCTTTAGTAACCTGCTTCCTTTACCTGCCTAAAAGGGGCTGTTCCTGAACAGCTCTATGCCCTTCTTTAACTTAAAAAGCCTGTCCTGAAACCGTCAACCTCAGTCCCTTACCAGTGCCGTTCCCTCAGTTTAGCTTTCAGAGAGCCGGGGGTCTGAATTCATCCTTGACAAAAACCACAACAGCTAACTCATTTTCCTGCAGTCACTTGGCTCCTCTTCATCTGCAAAGAAGAAACCACAGCTCCAAGACTGAGCATCATAACTGCAAATTCCAACCTCTTCCACGACACCCTCATCCGCAGAAGCTCCATGGAGTTCCACTCACCTGCTCCACGCCGATCCCACAACTGGAGGCTGCAGCAACAATTAATTATGGCACCTAAGAGACCAAGAAACACAAAATTACCATGCCGCTTATGAACCGTCACCGGTCCTGTACTCCTCTTTGATACATCCCGGCTCATCTCAAAAGTAGTAAACTAGAACACACCAGACCTCATTGAAACCCAAACTGAAATAGAAAGCCAATATGAGGGAGAGCGATGAACCTGCCTCCCTTTCCTAGCCATGCCTCAGTCCCAAAGCTCACCCAACCAGGATGAGCAGGTTGATGAAGTATTCTGTAAGCGGCTGGCTGAAGTCTTGCCATCGCCAGCCCTTGTTCTGGTTGGGGACTTCAGCCTACCGGATATCTGCTGGAAATATAACACTGCAGAGAGCAGGCAAGGCTAGGAGGTTCCTTGAGTGTATGGAAGATAACTTCCTTACGCAACTGGTAGGAGAGCCTACTAGGGGAGGCGCCTCGCTAGACCTACTTTTCACAAACAAAGAAGGACTAGTGGGAGATGTGGAGGTCGGAGGCCGTCCTGGCCTTAGCGATCATCAAACGGTCAAGTTTTCAATTCTTAGTGAGGTAAGGAAGGGGGTTAGCAAAACCTCCACCTTGGCCTTCCGGAGGGCGCACTTTAGCCTGTTCAGAACCCTGGTTGGGAGGGTCCCTTGGGAGATAATCCTGCGGGGCAAAGGGGTCCAGGAAGGCTGGACGCTCTTCGCGAAGGAAATCCAAAAGGCCCAGGAGCAGGCTGTCCCCATGAGGCGCAAAATTAAAGGGCGGGGAAAATGGCCGGCCTGGTTGAACAAAGAGCTCTGGATGGGACTTAGGGAAAAAAGGAAGGTTTACCACCTTTGGATGAAGGGACAGGCAACTCAGGAGGAGTACAGAGATCTTGTTAGGTTACACAGAGAAAAAATTAGGAAGGCAAAAGCCCAGCTGGAACTCAACCTGGCCATTAATATAAGGGACAACAAAAAAAGCTTTTGTAACTACGTCAACAAAAAGAGAGTCAGGGAGAATCTCCATCCCTTCCTGGATGAGGGGGGAAACATTGCGACCAAGGACGAGGAGAAGGCTGAGATACTTAATGCCTTCTTTGCCTCTGTCTTCAATAGTCGGACCAGCTGTCCCCAGGGTGTTCAGCCTCCTGAGCTGGAAGCTAAGGATGGAGAGCAGCGTCCCCCATAGTCCAGGAGGAAGTAGTTAAGGATTTGCTTATGCACCTGGACACGCATAAGTCTATGGGGCCGGCTGGAATTCACCCAAGGGTACTCAGGGAGCTGGCGGGAGAGCTCACCAAGCCTCTCTCCATTATCTATCAACAATCCTGGTCAACAGGAGAGGTACCAGATGACTGGAGGGTGGCCAGTGTGACGCCCATCTACAAGAAGGGCCGGAAGGAGGATCCGGGAAACTATAGGCCTGTCAGCCTGACCTCGGTACCGGGAAAGATCACGGAGAGGATCACCTTGAGTGAGCTCTCACGGCAAGTGCAGGGCAGCCAAGGGATCCGCGCCAGCCAGCATGGGTTTATGAAAGGGAGGTCCTGCTTAACCAACTTGATCTCTTTCTATGACCATGTGACCCGCCTGCTCGATGCGGGGAAGGCTGTGGACGTTGTCTACCTGGACTTTGGTAAGGCCTTTGACACCGTCCCCCACAGCGTTCTCCTGGAGAAGCTGGCGAATCATGGCATAGACAAGTGTACTCTTCACTGGGTGAAAAACTGGCTGGATGGCCGTGCCCAGGGAGTTGTAATTAATGGGGTGAAATCCAGTTGGCGGCCGGTCACCAGTGGTGTCCCTCAGGGCTCAGTTTTGGGGCCAGTCTTGTTTAATATCTTTATTGATGATCTAGATAAGGGGATTGAGCGCACCCTCAGCAAGTTTGCAGATGACACCAAACTAGGTGGGAGTGTTGATCTGCTTGAGGGTCGGAAGACTCTACGGAGGGATCTGGACAGCTTGGATCAATGGGCCAAGGCCAATGGGATGAGGTTTAATAAGGCCAAGTGCCAGGTCCTGCATTTTGGTCACAACAACCCCAGGCAACGCTACAGGCTTGGGGAAGAGTGGCTGGAAAGCTGCCCAGCAGAAAAGGACCTGGGGGTGTTGGTGGACAGCCGGCTTCACGTGAGCCAGCCGTGTGCCCAGGTGGCCAAGAAGGCCAACGGCATCCCGGCCTGTATCAGGAATAGCTGGGCCAGCAGGAGTAGGGAAGTGATGGTGCCTCTGTACTCGGCACTGGTGAGGCCTCACCTTGAGCGCTGTGTCCAGTTCTGGGCCCCTCACTACAGGAAGGACATTGAGCTGCTGGACCGTGTCCAGAGGAGAGCCACCGAGCTGGTGGGGGGTCTAGAGAACAACTCATATGAGGAGAGGCTGAGGGAACTGGGCATGTTTAGTTTGGAGAAGAGGAGGCTGAGGGGAGACCTCATTGCCCTCTACAACTACCTGAAAGGAGGGTGTAGAGAGGTGGGTGTTGGCCTCCTCTCCCAAGGGAATAAAGACAGGACCAGAGGAAATGGTCTGAAGTTGCGGCAGGGGAGGTTTAGATTACATATTAGGAAGCACTACTTTACCAAGAGAGTGGTCAGGCACTGGAACAGACTGCCCAGGGAGGTGGTGGAGTCGCCATCCCTGGAGCTATTTAAGAAACGTTTAGACACGGCTCTCCAGGGCATGCTCTAGTGCCTGAGATTGTTGGTTTGCGTCTGTTTGTGGGTGGGTGTGCTGTGTGGTTGGTTGTGGGTGTGGCTACCTTTTTTTTTTCCTTTGTGTGGTTGGACTCGATGATCTCAAAGGTCCCATGCAACCACGAAGATTCTGCGATTCTGTGATTCTGTAATGTTGGGTCATCAGGGAGGGGAGCCATAGGACAGGGGGGAAGGGTTTGGAGAGTACCTTGGAGGAGAAAGACCTAGGAGGCCTGGTGGACAATAGGATGACCATGAGCCGACAATGTGTCCTTGTGGCCAAGAAGGCCAATGGCATCCTGGGGTGCATCAGGAAGAGTGTGACCAGCAGGTCGAGGGAGGTCATCCTCCCCCCTCTACTCTGCCCCGGGGGGGCCCCACCTGGAGCACTGCGTCCAGTTCCTGGCTCCCCAGTTCAAGAAGGACAGGGAACTGCTGGAGAGGGTACAGCAGAGGGCTACAAAGATGATGAGGGGACTGGAGCTTCTCCCTTACGAGGAAAGGCTGAGGGACTTGGGTCTTTTTAGTCTAGAGAAGAGAAGACTGAGGGGGGATTTGATCAATGCTGATAAATACTTAAAGGGTGGGTGTCAAGAGGACGGGGCTGCTCTTTTATCAGTGGTGCCCAGTGACAGGACAAGAGGGAACGAGCAGAACCTTGAACATGGGAAGTTCCACCTAAACATGAGGAGGAGCTTCTTTCCTGTGAGGGTGGCAGAGCCTTGGAACAGGCTGCCCAGGGGGGTGGCAGACTCTCCTTCTCTGGAGACATTCAAAACCCGCCTGGACAAGTTCCTGTGCAACCTCCTCTAGGTGGGCCTGCTGTGTGTGGGGAGGGGGGTTGGACTAGATGATCTGCAGAGGCCCCTTCCATCCCAATGTGATTCTGCGATTGCCTGATTCTGTGACACTGACAGAAAGGAGATTGAGATGAGATCAGGGGAAGAAATTCTTTGCTGTGAGGGTGGTGAGACTCTGGCCAACGGTGCCCAGAGAAGCTGTGGCTGCCCCAACCCTGGAGGCGTTCAAGGCCAGGTTGGACGGGGCTTGAAAAACCTGCTCTGGTGGGACGGGTCCCTGCCCAGGGCACAGGGTGGGACAAGGTGAGCTCACAGGTCCCTTCCAATCCAAACCAGTCTAGGATTCGGGGACATGCCTTCCAGCCCTGTCACCAGCTTGGTTGCCCTCCTCTGGAGGCATTCGAGGACCTTCCCATCCTTCTCCAACGGTGGGGCCCAGCCCTGCACCCAGGGCTCCAGGTGAGGCCGCACCAGCGCCGAGCACAGCGGGACAATCTCCGCTCTTGGCCGCCTGCTTCGACTGTGTTTGATGCCCCCCAGGATGGGGGTTGCCCTCTTGGTGCCAGGGGACACCGATGGCTCCTCCTCAGCTGCTGCCCCCAGCACCCCCGGCCGGACCCCTTTCTGCAGGGCTGCTCTCCAGCCACCCCTCTCCCCAGTTACACTCCTGCCCAGAGTTCCTCCCTCCCAGGGCAGAATCCTGCACTTTTACTGCTTCAACTTCACGCCACTGCTGATTGCCCAGTGCTCCAATCTACCTAGAGCCTTCTGCAAGGCCTCTTGGCCCTCAAGAGGGTCAACAGCACCTCCCGCTTTGGCATCATCAGCTCGTTAAGGGGGCATTCAACCCCCAAAATCCAGGGGAGCAACTCTTCCCACCAGTTTTCTCATTCCACTGACGATGTTAAACTCAACCATTTCATGATCACTGTGGCCAAGACCATCCCATCTCCCACCAGGCCTCCAGCAGGAGATGGGGGGGCTCTTGGAGGAGGGGGCGGGGCACAGGGAGCCCCCACATTCCATCCCTGGTGACCAAAGAGTCCTTAGCAGCAGAGAGACCGAGAGGACCGACGATGGCGCTGCCACCACTGTGGCTCCCACCGAACGGCCCCCGGGCCCCCGCGGCGACCCAGACGCTTCAGACTTTTGTGCTCCCACAAACCTTCTACCCCCAAGGTAGGGACTGACCCCGACCCGCAGCCCGGGGACACTCTCGGGGAACAGAGCGCAGGAGATGACCGCAGCCATGGCTCCTGTCTCTCTTCCAGGCTCAGCCACCCTGGTTCGACTGCCCGGCCAGGAGCAGCCCTTCCCCGCAGCCTGGCCACCCACCGTGGGGGTGGCCCCATGGGCCCCACAGGCCCCACCACCAGGTATCGACCCCCTGTCCCCTCTGCCACCTTCCGCCCCCGAGGACCCTGGTCACCTTCACCATCCCACCTCCCCTGTTCCCCCCACAGCACTTTTAGCACTGGGGGGTGGGGGGTTCAGCAAGCCCGGCTGAGGGAAGGACATGCCTTCCAGCCCCGTCACCAGCTTGGTTGCCCTCCTCTGGAGGCATTCAAGGACTTTCCTGTCCTTCTCCAACGGTGCAGTTACTCCCTTACAGCGCAGAATCCCGCACTTTTACTGCTTCAACTTCACGCCACTGCTGATTGCCCAGTGCTCCAACCTATCGAGAGCCTTCTGCAAGGCCTCTTGGCCCTCAGGAGGGTCAACCTTCTATACCCAAGGCAGAGACCGACCCCGACCCGCAGCCCGGGGACGCTCTCGGGGAACAGAGCGCAGGAGGTGACCACGGCCATGGCTCCTGTCTCTCTTCCAGGCTCAGCCACCCTGGTTCAACTGCCCGGCCAGGAGCAGCCCTTCCCCGCAGCCTGGCCACCCACCGTGAGGGTGGCCCCATGGGCCCCACAGGCCACACCACCAGGTATGGACCCCCTGTGCCCTCTGCCACCTTCAGCCCCCGAGCACTGTGGTCACCTTCACCATCCCACCTCCCCTGTTCCCCCCCAGCAGTTTTGGTACTGGGTGTGGAGGGTTCAACAAGCCCGGCTGAGCATCCCTGCCCTCACCTGCCCAGGAAATCCAATTTCCAGGGAATTTCCCAACCTGTGGGGGCCATCTCTCCTGTTTCCTCCCCCAAAGCACGTCCCTTCCCCAGTTTCCAGCCCCAGCCCCTCCGGCACAGCAGCTCACTCCGGGGAGCGACCGGCCACCAGCTCCCCAGGGGCCTGGCTCACAGCCGCGATGGGGGCCACGGGGGACAGCTCGGCGGGTGCCCTGGAGGCTGCCCACGGCCCACCACGCCTCCCTTTCCCCCCTCCCAGGGCTGCAGAGGGCCCCCTACGGTTGCTGCTTCGATCCCCGCTTCTTCCACGTGGAGTGGACCCTCACCAACCAGCCTCCGCCGGCCACCCCCACGCTCGGCCACGGCGCCGCTGCTCCCCCGGGCCCTGCCCTGTGGGGCCTCGCAGGCTGTGAGACCCTCCCGGCCTGGGCAGCCCCCGGCATCCTCCAGGGACAGCCCACACAGCCCCCGCTGACACAGCTCCCAGCCTACGGCCACCAGGGCAGAGCGGTGCCCGCAGCCCCCCCGCTGCTGCTGACCTCCATCCCCGGCCTCCAGCACGTCAAGGGACACCCTGCACGGAGCAACATCTTTAGCACGGCCACCCCTGCGGGGGCACCCCCACGCAGCCACGTACCCCCACGCAGCCACGTGTCCCCCAGACCCTCTGCTGTCCCCCACAAACCAGCTCCTGGGGACCCGGACAGCACCATCAAAGTCACCGAGGAGATGCTCCTCCAAGAGGCCCTCAGGCTCTTTGGTTCCTCCACGGACACGGTGGGGGCTGGCCAGGACAGCACCAGCAACATCCCCAGGCCTGGGGACCCTGATGCCACCAGAGGAGAGGGGAGAGCAGTGACACCAGCACCCACCGCAGTGCCAAACTTGATCCACGGCCACGATAACATCAAGGAACTGTCTTCAGGGACCAACAGCTCCAGCACGGCCACCCCTAAGGAGAGAACCCCGGACAGCAACATCCCCGCATACAGTGACACCTCCTCAGACACTGACATCTCCTGGGACAGCGTCACTCCCGTGGACGCCAGTGTCCCCACCAGCCCCTCTGCTGTCCCCTACAGCCAAACCCTCGGGGACCTCAGTGTGCCCCAGGAGGTGCCTCTGGAGGAGGCTCTGAAGCTCTTTGACTGCTCCGGGGAGGTGGCAGGGGTCGGCCAGGACAGTCCTGGCAGCAGCCCAAGGCCTGGAGACCCTGGTGACACCAGCACAGCCGTCTCCCCCTGTGACTTTGACTCCGTCGAGCTGCCCGAGGAGCTGCTGAGCCACAACTACAGCCTGGAGGAGACCATGGAGGCCGTGCGCTTCCTGGAGGAACTCCTCTATGGGACGGAGTCCCAGGAGCCCTGGGGGGATGTGGGGTTGGAGCTGCCACCAGAGTCCAAGGAGCCCTGGGGGGACTTGGGGACGGAGACGACACCAGAGCCCCAGGAGCCCTCGAGGGATGTGGGGACGGAGATGACCCCGGCACAGCTCGCCATGGGGGAGAGGCGGGGGACAAAGCGGGGAACCAGTCCCCCATCGCCACCACCCAGCAAGCGCAGGGCTCTCTCAAGGGGGCCGGGGACAGAGCAGGGGCCGAGTCCCACCGCAGGGAGGAGACGGAGATGATGGGAGGGGTGGCGGTTGTGTGTATTTGAGGGAGGAGGTGTATTTGGGGAGGGGCTGTGTGTACTCGGGGAGGGGGGCACCGTCTTCAGGGGAGGGGGGGCCTCGTATTTAGGGGAGGGGGGTGTGCAGTTGTGGAGAGGGCTGTATTTGGGGGGGGTACTTGGGGAGAGGGCTGTATTTGAGGGAGGGGGGTGTGTTTGAGGGAGGGAGGGGGGTTGAGAGTAGCTTCAATAGAACCTTTTCTCTTGTGTTAAAAAGTTGTTTCAATTAAAAGTTGTTTCTCCAGAACCGCTCTGTGCCTGTTTAGGGGCGGGGGCGGGGGCAGGGAGGGAGGGAGCGCAGGGGGCACCGGGAATCAGAACCCCCCCCCAGGTGCCACAGCCCCCATAAGCCCCCAGTCGGAGCCCACGAACCCCAAAGGGCAACAAGCTGCCCCCAGGGACGAGCTACCACCAGCGGGGTGGCAGTGGCCAGGGGGGGACTCCCCTGTCCTCTTCCCCAGGGGCAGCCAGGACAGAGGGGTCCCTGCAGGACCCACCGACACGGCCCCACGCAGAAGAGCCCCAGCCCCAGAGAGACCTGGACAGGCTGGAGAGCTGGGCAAGGAAGAACCTCATGAGGTTCAACAGGGAAAAGTGTAAGGTGCTACACCTGGGCAAGAAGAATGTCAGGCACCAATACAGGTTAGGCGTGGACCTGCTGGAGCCAAGCTCCGAAGAGAAAGATCTGGGAGTCCTGGTAGACAGCAAAATGACAATGAGCAAGCAATGTGCTCTTGTGGCCAGGAGGGCCAACAGAATCCTGGGCTGCATAGGGAAGAGTGTGGCCAGTAGGTCGAGGGAAGTCATTCTCCCCCTCTACTCTGCACTGGTGAGGCCACAACTGGAGTATTGCATCCAGTTCTGGGCTCCCCAATTCAAGAGGGATAGGGAACTACTGGAAAGGGTCCAGCGAAGGGCAACAAAGATGATTAAGGGATTGGAGCATCTCCCTTATGAGGAAAGGCTAAGAGAGCTGGGACTCTTTAGCCTGGAGAAGAGAAGGCTGAGGGGAGACCTTATTAATGCCTGTAAGTATCTCAAGGGTGGGTTGAAGGAGGAGGGAGCCAGACTCTTTTCAGTGGTTCCCAGTGACAGGACAAGGGGCAACGGGCACAAGTTGGAACATAGGAGGTTCCACTCGAATATGAGGAAGAATTTCTTCACGGTGAGGGTGACAGAGCCCTGGAACAGGCTGCCCAGGGAGGTTGTGGAGTCCCCTTCTTTGGAGATTTTCAAGACCCGCCTGGATGCAGTCCTGAGTAGCATTCTCTAAGCAATCCTGCTTCAGCAGGGGAGTTGGACTAGATGATCTATATGGTCCCTTCCAACTCTAAAAAAAATTCAGTGAAATTCAGTGAAATTCAGAAAGCAGCACGCAGCCCCCGGGACAAGGACAGCCCTTGGGGACCGAGATGGGGGACACACACACCACAACACGGGCTGCAAGGCCTTGCTCTGGAACCCGGCCAGCGTCCCCTCCTGCGGGGACAGGGCTCGGGACACAGTCCCCCAAAGCCTGGGGACAATCACACCCATCCTCGGCTCACACCGCGCTCGGCTCCAGAGCCCGGCTTTGCCTCCCGACTGCAGGAAAATCACCACAAATCACCCAAGAAGGGCATTCTTAAGGGCTTTGTCCAAACGCCTCTCAAACAAGGAGACACTTGGGGCATCAACCACCTCCCCAGGACACCTCTTCCAGCGTTTGACCACCACCTTGGCAAAGAAATGCTTCCTAATCCCTCTAAGGGGGATTTTGTGCTGGGAGTCTTCTTTAGTAACCTGCTTCCTTTACCTGCCTAAAAGGGGCTGTTCCTGAACAGCTCTATGCCCTTCTTTAACTTAAAAAGCCTGTCCTGAAACCGTCAACCTCAGTCCCTTACCAGTGCCGTTCCCTCAGTTTAGCTTTCAGAGAGCCGGGGGTCTGAATTCATCCTTGACAAAAACCACAACAGCTAACTCATTTTCCTGCAGTCACTTGGCTCCTCTTCATCTGCAAAGAAGAAACCACAGCTCCAAGACTGAGCATCATAACTGCAAATTCCAACCTCTTCCACGACACCCTCATCCGCAGAAGCTCCATGGAGTTCCACTCACCTGCTCCACGCCGATCCCACAACTGGAGGCTGCAGCAACAATTAATTATGGCACCTAAGAGACCAAGAAACACAAAATTACCATGCCGCTTATGAACCGTCACCGGTCCTGTACTCCTCTTTGATACATCCCGGCTCATCTCAAAAGTAGTAAACTAGAACACACCAGACCTCATTGAAACCCAAACTGAAATAGAAAGCCAATATGAGGGAGAGCGATGAACCTGCCTCCCTTTCCTAGCCATGCCTCAGTCCCAAAGCTCACCCAACCAGGATGAGCAGGTTGATGAAGTATTCTGTAAGCGGCTGGCTGAAGTCTTGCCATCGCCAGCCCTTGTTCTGGTTGGGGACTTCAGCCTACCGGATATCTGCTGGAAATATAACACTGCAGAGAGCAGGCAAGGCTAGGAGGTTCCTTGAGTGTATGGAAGATAACTTCCTTACGCAACTGGTAGGAGAGCCTACTAGGGGAGGCGCCTCGCTAGACCTACTTTTCACAAACAAAGAAGGACTAGTGGGAGATGTGGAGGTCGGAGGCCGTCCTGGCCTTAGCGATCATCAAACGGTCAAGTTTTCAATTCTTAGTGAGGTAAGGAAGGGGGTTAGCAAAACCTCCACCTTGGCCTTCCGGAGGGCGCACTTTAGCCTGTTCAGAACCCTGGTTGGGAGGGTCCCTTGGGAGATAATCCTGCGGGGCAAAGGGGTCCAGGAAGGCTGGACGCTCTTCGCGAAGGAAATCCAAAAGGCCCAGGAGCAGGCTGTCCCCATGAGGCGCAAAATTAAAGGGCGGGGAAAATGGCCGGCCTGGTTGAACAAAGAGCTCTGGATGGGACTTAGGGAAAAAAGGAAGGTTTACCACCTTTGGATGAAGGGACAGGCAACTCAGGAGGAGTACAGAGATCTTGTTAGGTTACACAGAGAAAAAATTAGGAAGGCAAAAGCCCAGCTGGAACTCAACCTGGCCATTAATATAAGGGACAACAAAAAAAGCTTTTGTAACTACGTCAACAAAAAGAGAGTCAGGGAGAATCTCCATCCCTTCCTGGATGAGGGGGGAAACATTGCGACCAAGGACGAGGAGAAGGCTGAGATACTTAATGCCTTCTTTGCCTCTGTCTTCAATAGTCGGACCAGCTGTCCCCAGGGTGTTCAGCCTCCTGAGCTGGAAGCTAAGGATGGAGAGCAGCGTCCCCCATAGTCCAGGAGGAAGTAGTTAAGGATTTGCTTATGCACCTGGACACGCATAAGTCTATGGGGCCGGATGGAATTCACCCAAGGGTACTCAGGGAGCTGGCGGGAGAGCTCACCAAGCCTCTCTCCATTATCTATCAACAATCCTGGTCAACAGGAGAGGTACCAGATGACTGGAGGGTGGCCAGTGTGACGCCCATCTACAAGAAGGGCCGGAAGGAGGATCCGGGAAACTATAGGCCTGTCAGCCTGACCTCGGTACCGGGAAAGATCACGGAGAGGATCACCTTGAGTGAGCTCTCACGGCAAGTGCAGGGCAGCCAAGGGATCCGCGCCAGCCAGCATGGGTTTATGAAAGGGAGGTCCTGCTTAACCAACTTGATCTCTTTCTATGACCATGTGACCCGCCTGCTCGATGCGGGGAAGGCTGTGGACGTTGTCTACCTGGACTTTGGTAAGGCCTTTGACACCGTCCCCCACAGCGTTCTCCTGGAGAAGCTGGCGAATCATGGCATAGACAAGTGTACTCTTCACTGGGTGAAAAACTGGCTGGATGGCCGTGCCCAGGGAGTTGTAATTAATGGGGTGAAATCCAGTTGGCGGCCGGTCACCAGTGGTGTCCCTCAGGGCTCAGTTTTGGGGCCAGTCTTGTTTAATATCTTTATTGATGATCTAGATAAGGGGATTGAGCGCACCCTCAGCAAGTTTGCAGATGACACCAAACTAGGTGGGAGTGTTGATCTGCTTGAGGGTCGGAAGACTCTACGGAGGGATCTGGACAGCTTGGATCAATGGGCCAAGGCCAATGGGATGAGGTTTAATAAGGCCAAGTGCCAGGTCCTGCATTTTGGTCACAACAACCCCAGGCAACGCTACAGGCTTGGGGAAGAGTGGCTGGAAAGCTGCCCAGCAGAAAAGGACCTGGGGGTGTTGGTGGACAGCCGGCTTCACGTGAGCCAGCCGTGTGCCCAGGTGGCCAAGAAGGCCAACGGCATCCCGGCCTGTATCAGGAATAGCTGGGCCAGCAGGAGTAGGGAAGTGATGGTGCCTCTGTACTCGGCACTGGTGAGGCCTCACCTTGAGCGCTGTGTCCAGTTCTGGGCCCCTCACTACAGGAAGGACACTGAGCTGCTGGACCGTGTCCAGAGGAGAGCCACCGAGCTGGTGGGGGGTCTAGAGAACAACTCATATGAGGAGAGGCTGAGGGAACTGGGCATGTTTAGTTTGGAGAAGAGGAGGCTGAGGGGAGACCTCATTGCCCTCTACAACTACCTGAAAGGAGGGTGTAGAGAGGTGGGTGTTGGCCTCCTCTCCCAAGGGAATAAAGACAGGACCAGAGGAAATGGTCTGAAGTTGCGGCAGGGGAGGTTTAGATTACATATTAGGAAGCACTACTTTACCAAGAGAGTGGTCAGGCACTGGAACAGACTGCCCAGGGAGGTGGTGGAGTCGCCACCCCTGGAGCTATTTAAGAAACGTTTAGACACGGCTCTCCAGGGCATGCTCTAGTGCCCGAGATTGTTGGTTTGCGTCTGTTTGTGGGTGGGTGTGCTGTGTGGTTGGTTGTGGGTGTGGCTACCTTTTTTTTTTCTTTGTGTGGTTGGACTCGATGATCTCAAAGGTCCCATGCAACCACGAAGATTCTGCGATTCTGTGATTCTGTAATGTTGGGTCATCAGGGAGGGGAGCCATAGGACAGGGGGGAAGGGTTTGGAGAGTACCTTGGAGGAGAAAGACCTAGGAGGCCTGGTGGACAATAGGATGACCATGAGCCGACAATGTGTCCTTGTGGCCAAGAAGGCCAATGGCATCCTGGGGTGCATCAGGAAGAGTGTGACCAGCAGGTCGAGGGAGGTCATCCTCCCCCCTCTACTCTGCCCTGGGGGGGCCCCACCTGGAGCACTGCGTCCAGTTCCTGGCTCCCCAGTTCAAGAAGGACAGGGAACTGCTGGAGAGGGTACAGCAGAGGGCTACAAAGATGATGAGGGGACTGGAGCTTCTCCCTTACGAGGAAAGGCTGAGGGACTTGGGTCTTTTTAGTCTAGAGAAGAGAAGACTGAGGGGGGATTTGATCAATGCTGATAAATACTTAAAGGGTGGGTGTCAAGAGGACGGGGCTGCTCTTTTATCAGTGGTGCCCAGTGACAGGACAAGAGGGAACGAGCAGAACCTTGAACATGGGAAGTTCCACCTAAACATGAGGAGGAGCTTCTTTCCTGTGAGGGTGGCAGAGCCTTGGAACAGGCTGCCCAGGGGGGTGGCAGACTCTCCTTCTCTGGAGACATTCAAAACCCGCCTGGACAAGTTCCTGTGCAACCTCCTCTAGGTGGGCCTGCTGTGTGTGGGGAGGGGGGTTGGACTAGATGATCTGCAGAGGCCCCTTCCATCCCAATGTGATTCTGCGATTGCCTGATTCTGTGACACTGACAGAAAGGAGATTGAGATGAGATCAGGGGAAGAAATTCTTTGCTGTGAGGGTGGTGAGACTCTGGCCAACGGTGCCCAGAGAAGCTGTGGCTGCCCCAACCCTGGAGGCGTTCAAGGCCAGGTTGGACGGGGCTTGAAAAACCTGCTCTGGTGGGACGGGTCCCTGCCCAGGGCACAGGGTGGGACAAGGTGAGCTCACAGGTCCCTTCCAATCCAAACCAGTCTAGGATTCGGGGACATGCCTTCCAGCCCTGTCACCAGCTTGGTTGCCCTCCTCTGGAGGCATTCGAGGACCTTCCCATCCTTCTCCAACGGTGGGGCCCAGCCCTGCACCCAGGGCTCCAGGTGAGGCCGCACCAGCGCCGAGCACAGCGGGACAATCTCCGCTCTTGGCCGCCTGCTTCGACTGTGTTTGATGCCCCCCAGGATGGGGGTTGCCCTCTTGGTGCCAGGGGACACCGATGGCTCCTCCTCAGCTGCTGCCCCCAGCACCCCCGGCCGGACCCCTTTCTGCAGGGCTGCTCTCCAGCCACCCCTCTCCCCAGTTACACTCCTGCCCAGAGTTCCTCCCTCCCAGGGCAGAATCCTGCACTTTTACTGCTTCAACTTCACGCCACTGCTGATTGCCCAGTGCTCCAATCTACCTAGAGCCTTCTGCAAGGCCTCTTGGCCCTCAAGAGGGTCAACAGCACCTCCCGCTTTGGCATCATCAGCTCGTTAAGGGGGCATTCAACCCCCAAAATCCAGGGGAGCAACTCTTCCCACCAGTTTTCTCATTCCACTGACAATGTTAAACTCAACCATTTCATGATCACTGTGGCCAAGACCATCCCATCTCCCACCAGGCCTCCAGCAGGAGATGGGGAGGCTCTTGGAGGAGGGGGCGGGGCACAGGGAGCCCCCACATTCCATCCCTGGTGACCAAAGAGTCCTTAGCAGCAGAGAGACCGAGAGGACCGACGATGGCGCTGCCACCACTGTGGCTCCCACCGAACGGCCCCCGGGCCCCCGCGGCGACCCAGACGCTTCAGACTTTTGTGCTCCCACAAACCTTCTACCCCCAAGGTAGGGACTGACCCCAACCCGCAGCCCGGGGACACTCTCGGGGAACAGAGCGCAGGAGATGACCGCAGCCATGGCTCCTGTCTCTCTTCCAGGCTCAGCCACCCTGGTTCGACTGCCCGGCCAGGAGCAGCCCTTCCCCGCAGCCTGGCCACCCACCGTGGGGGTGGCCCCATGGGCCCCACAGGCCTCACCACCAGGTATCGACCCCCTGTCCCCTCTGCCACCTTCCGCCCCCGAGGACCCTGGTCACCTTCACCATCCCACCTCCCCTGTTCCC